>NW_021223155.1:0-1988 GCF_002162155.2 Triticum dicoccoides
CTTTAGTATGTGCCTTCCAAGTTACAGTTAGCGGACTTCACGAAGGCCCAGACTAGAGCGCAACATAGATTTCACCTCTCCAAACTCAGTGTTGTAGATCCACCATGAGTTTGAGGGGGGGTGTTAGAGTTATATTGGTGATGGCCTTTGGCCTTTTGTATTCTATCCTTTTGGCATCCTCTTGTACATATATATGATGGCTTTGGCCTTCTAGTGATACAAGTTGCATAATCATAACACTCATCATGCTCGCGGGCGAGCCAGCCTTAGGCGCCCCTTTGGTGGACGCGGATGCACGGGACTCACTGTTGGCGACTCCCTGCCACGCTTGGCCTCACCCGCGGTGAGACACGCCATCCGCCCAGCTCCCAGTATGAAGGCATGGAGCTAGATGGCGGGACACCGTGGTCGTGGTGGCTGGTTGTGGTGGTTGGCCTCGGGGAGGCGGCGACGACTGCGGGGCTGACCGGCTCTACGGTGAGCGCGGGGCCACGGAGGAAGTTGAAGAGCGAGGGCATGATGTTGGAAATATGCCCTAGAGGCAATAATAAAATGGTTATTATTATATTTCCTTGTTCATGATAATTGTCTATTGTTAATGCTATAATTGTGTTATCCGGAAATCGTAATACATGTGTGAATACATAGACCACAACATGTCCCTAGTGAGCCTCTATTTGACTAGCTTGTTGATCAAAAGATAGTCATGGTTTCCTGACTATGGACATTAGATGTCATTGATAACGTGATCACATCATTAGGAGAATGATGTGATGGACAAGACCCAATCCTAAGCATAGCTCAAAGATCGTGTAGTTCGTTTGCTATAGCTTTTCCAAATGTCAAGTATCATTTCCTTAAACCATGAGATTGTGCAACTCCCGGATACCGTAGGAGTGCTTTGTATGTGCCAAACGTCACAAGTAACTGGGTGACTATAAAGGTGCACTACGGGTATCTCCGAAAGTGTCTGTTGGGTTGGCACGAATCGAGACTGGGATTTGTCACTCCATATGACGGAGAGGTATCTTTGGGCCCACTCGGTAATGCATCATCATAATGAGCTTAATGTGATCATGCATTACGGTATGAGTAAAGTGACTTGCCGGCAACGAGATTGAACGAGGTATTGGGATACCGACGATCGAGTCTCGGGCAAGTAACGTACCGATTCACAAAGGGAATTGTATACAGGATTGATTGAATCCTCGAAATCGTGGTTCATCCGATGAGATCATCGAGGAGCATGTGGGAGCCAACATGGGTATCCAGATCCCGCTGTTGGTTATTGACCGGAGAGTCGTCTCGGTCATGTCTGTGTGTCTCCCGAACCCGTAGGGTCTACACACTTAAGGTTCGGTGATGCTAGGGTTGTTGAGATATTAGTATGCGGTAACCCAAAAGTTGTTCGGAGTCCCGGATGAGATCCCGGACGTCTCGAGTAGTTCCGGAATGGTCCGGAGGTGAAGAATTATATATAGGAAGTCCAGTTTCGGCCATCGGGAAAGTTTCGGGGGTCACCGGTATTGTACCGGGACCACCGGAAGGGTCCCGGGGGTCCACCGGGTGGGGCCACATATCCTGGAGGGCCCCATGGGCTGAAGTGGGAGGGGAACCAGCCCCTGATGGGATGGTGCGCCCCCCTTGGGCCTCCCCCTGCGCCTAGGGTTGGAAACCCTAGGGGTGGGGGGCGCCCCACTTGGCTTGGGGGGCAAGCCACCCCCCTTGGCCGCCGCCCCCCTTGGAGATTGGATCTCCTAGGGCCGGCGCCCCCCTAGGGGTCCTATATATAGTGGGGGGAGGTAGGGAAGCCGCACCCTAGCCCCTGGCGCCTCCCTCTCCCTCCCGTGACACCTCTCCCTCTCGCTGTGCTTGGCGAAGCCCTGCCGAGATCACCGCTGTTTCCACCACCACGCTGTCGTGCTGCTAGATCTCCATCAACCTCTCCTTCCCCTTGCACTCCCCTCTCAATCGTATGTGTGTTGAAC
>NW_021223156.1:0-683 GCF_002162155.2 Triticum dicoccoides
TCTAACCCACCTTTCCTAGCAAACTGTTGTTTGGCTATGTTACCGCTTTGCTCAGCCCTTCTTATAGCGTTGCTAGTTGCAGGTGAAGTTGGAGTTTGTTCCATGTTGGAACATGGATATTGTTGGGATATCATTATTATATCGTGTTTACTTTAATGCATCTATATACTTGGTAATGGGTGGAAGGCTCGGCCTTATGCCTGGTGTTTTGTTCCACTCTTGCCGCCCTAGTTTCCGTCATACCGGTGTTATGTTCCTTCATTTTGTGTTCCCTATGCGGTTGGGTGTTATGGGAACCCCTTGACAGTTCGCCTTGAATAAAACTCCTCCAGCAAGGCCCAACCTTGGTTTTACCATTTGCCACCTAATGACCCACAAGTATAGGGGATCTATCATAGTCCTTTCGATAAGAAAGAGTGTCGAACCCAACGAGGAGCAGAAGGAAATGATAAGCGGTTTTCAGCAAGGTATTCTCTGCAAGTACTTAAGTGCCAACAGATAGTTTTGTGATAAGATAGATTGTAACGAGCAAAAAGTAACAAAAGTAAATAAAGTGCAACAAGGTGGCCCAATCATTTTTGTAGCAAAGAACAAGCCGGAACAAACTCTTATAATAGGAAAAGCGCTCCCGAGGACACATGGGAATATCGTCAAGCTAGTTTTCATCACGTTCATATGATTCG
>NW_021223157.1:0-544 GCF_002162155.2 Triticum dicoccoides
GCCTCCTGCCTGGGATCCTCCTAACTACTCCTGGTCGTCGTCAGCAGCATGCACGTAGTAGTAGGCACCTCCAGTGTAGTAGTCGCCGTTGACGGTGGCGTCTGGCTCCTGGGCTCCAACGTCTGGTTGCGGCATCCGAGAAGAAGAGGAAAACAGGGGAAAAGAGGGAGCAAAGCAACCGTGAGTACTCATCCAAAGTACTCGCAAGCAAGGAGCTACACTACATATGCATGGGTATATGTGTAAAGGGCCATATCGGTGGACTGAACTGCAAAATGCCAGAATAAGAGGGGGATAGCTAATCCTGTCGAAGACAACGCTTCTAGCAGCCTCCGTCTTGCAGCATGTAGAACAGAGTAGATTGAAGTCCTCCAAGTAGCATCGCATAGCATAATCCTACCCGGCGATCCTTCCCTCGTCGCCCTGTGGAAAAGCGATCACTGGGTTGTCTGTGGAACTTGTCTGGGTGTATTTTATTAAGTATCCAGTTCTAGTTGTCATAAGGTCAAGGTACAACTCCAGGTCGTCCTTTTACCGAGGGACA
>NW_021223158.1:0-396 GCF_002162155.2 Triticum dicoccoides
GACTACACTGCGAGACGAAGTACGCCAAGTACCTCCCCGAAAATGAACATGTACCACTACGCCCGGAGGCATCGGATCCGTCAAGTCCAACAACGGCTGTGCTCAACTACCCACGACCCCGAACGTCTACGAAAACGGGTACCACTACCATCGACGAGATCGCGAGAACCCCTACCTACGAACCTGGAGCATGTGAGAACCTCTACCGATGAACTCGGAGCGTGTACGACGACCGTTGCCGAAGACCCGGGCCTCTACCGCTTCCCGAACATGAACGGCCATTTCCTCTTTGACTCGTGAACCACTACTTCCACTACCATCGCCGAGGACCGATAGTACCACTACTTCCACTATGACCGTCCCGAGAACGTCTACTTCCTCTACATTGCACCGTCC
>NW_021223159.1:0-399 GCF_002162155.2 Triticum dicoccoides
TCTACAAAGAATCCCGCCAACTCCTCTTGAATTGCTTGTAGGCGATCCCCTCGTACGAGTACGTCCCACTTCTACCAGGTCTAATTTAAAGAAGGGTATATACAGTCCGTCTATTCTGATAATATTATCAGAATAATTATTCTGATAACACTTCCACACTGCATGCTTAACGCGAGGGCACTGCATTACTGAGACTAGTGAACTTCGCGTCGGAAAAAACTGCGAGTAGTGTTTTGTTGGTACTGTTTTCGCTCTATTTTTTAACCGTTTATCGGAACGAGGCGTGTAATATACCATTCAAAAGCTACGGATTAGGCACAACTTCGCCATGTTGAACACTTTTCGAGATTCCCCACGGTTTAAGAGCAGTTTTGAAAATGGTGCGGCCCATGATGAGTG
>NW_021223160.1:0-470 GCF_002162155.2 Triticum dicoccoides
TGTCATATACCACCACCGCTGCCATCTACCACCATATATCCACCACCAATCCGAGTTCTTGTCATATTAGGTTTGTTTTCGAGATCCATCTAGATTCCGATTCGTGTTTCCTTGCCGGAGTAGGTTCCGGAAACCACGCTCCGTTTAGGCCCAAAATTTTTCGAAAAATTCGTGTTTCCTTGCCAGAGTAGGTTCCGGAAACCACGCTCCGTTTAGGCCCAAAATTTTTCGAAAATGCATTTTTCGAAAAATTTTCTGGCTATCCTATTTTTAGGTGTTTCTGAGTGTTTTGAGACAGGTGCCATTATAGGAAGTTTTTTTGACCCGTTTCCAGTTTTTGGGTCCGGGCAGTCAAAAAAAAATTGGTCGAAAAAATTTCGTGCCCATCCTGTCAGTTTGAGCTAGGAAGAGTTTTGAGACACTCGCCATTATAGTGATTTTTCGCAAAAAAAAAGCAGCGCAAAAAAAAA
>NW_021223161.1:0-712 GCF_002162155.2 Triticum dicoccoides
ATTTTGTCAATTGTGCATTATATATGGCCTAGTATTTTATAAAATTGATTAGGTCTAATTTTACAACAAATATATGATAGGTCCTTCACAAAAAAACTCATTTGGGCACTCGAAAAAATGGAAAATGAATTTTTCGTGGATCAAAAGCATTTTACATAAAATCATTTGGTCAATTATACATACAATTTGGTCTAATACATAGAGTTGGTAGGTTCGCCACAACAAAACTATTTTTTATACTTCAACAACGAAAAATGCTTTTCTCCTGCAAAAGAACTTATTTTTAATCATTTACGACCTATTTATATGGTCATAAAATCATCAAGGCCTTTATTGCATTCTGATTGGTCCACGAGCACCTCACGTAGATCATGCCCGACCACCGTTGGATAGGCCTGGATCCGACGGCAGCCCTCTTCCCCCACCCCCTCTACCCATCATCCCTCTCATCCCCCTCCCGAATCAGCGCAGCTCTTGTCCAAACCCTAGCCGCGCCATCCTACGTGCGCCGCCGCCCCCATCGATTCCGCCCAACACCGCCGATCCCCTTCCACCTCTTCCACCCATCCCCTCGCCGCCACCCACCTTCGCCACCGACCAGTCCCCTCGCCGCTACCCACCTCGGCCACACCTCCCCTCCCCACCTCAGATCCTCTCCCCTCTTCCCACTCCCAGATCTAACTTCCCACCGCCGCCTCCGGCGCCCAATCTC
>NW_021223162.1:0-1529 GCF_002162155.2 Triticum dicoccoides
TGTGCCTTGACGATCTGGTCCGTAAGGGTAGGTTTCGCCACCAAGGTGGAAAGAAAACCTTGAGGAACAATGTGAAGGTTAAGCTTCCGAAATTCCTCATGGAGAAGCGGTTGACTTCGTTGTAACATTAGGTTGTTACAATAAGATTTACGACTTAGCGCATCAGCCATGACGTTGGCTTTCCCTGGGGTGTAAGTTATTCCTAAGTCGAAATCTGTGATCAACTCAACCCAACGTCTTTGCCTGAGATTCAAATCCGGTTGGGTGAAAATGTACTTCAAACTTTGGTGATCAGTGAATATTTCGCAACGATTACCGAGGAGGTAATGTCGCCAGGTCTTAAGTGCATAGACTACGGCTGCAAGCTCTAGATCATGAGTAGGATAATTCTCCTCATGTGGGTGCAATTGCCGTGAAGCGTAAGCAATTACGTGTCGATCTTGCATGAGAATGCAACCTAGTCCTTGTCGCGAGGCGTCGCAGTAGATAACAAAGTCCTTGGAGAAGTCTGGCGGTACCAGTACGGGAGCAGAAGTCAGGCGTCTTTTCAGTTCCTGAAAGCTGTGCTCACATTGTGGAGTCCATTCGAACTTCTTATCTTTCTTGAGGAGTTCGGTTAGAGGTTTAGCAACTTTGGAGAAGTTTTCGACAAAGCGACGGCAATATCTCACTAAGCCCAGAAAACTCCGAACTTGCTTGACCGATTCAGGTGGAGTCCAATTAAGGACGGCTTGAACTCGCTCAGGGTTAACAGCAATACCTTTACCAGATATTACATGACCCAGATAGGTCACTTCCGATAACCAGAATTCACATTTAGAAAATTTGGCATAAAGACGATGCTCTCGAAGTTTCTTCAACACTAGCCTTAGATGTTCGGCATGTTCTTCCTCGTTCTTGGAGTAGATGAGTATATCATCGAGATAAACCACGACGAATTTATCCAAATACTCCATGAAGATTGAGTTCATTAACCGAGAAAAGGTGGCTGGAGCGTTGGTTAAACCGAAGGACATGACGGTGTACTCGTATTGGCCATAACGAGTAACAAAGGCCGTTTTAGGAATGTCCCCGTTTCAGATTTTGATTTGATGGTAGCCCAACCTCAAATCCATCTTGGAGAAGACTGAGGATCCAGCGAGCTGATCATACAGGTCGTTGATCCTGGGGAGCGGATATTTGTTCTTGATTGTGACCAAATTGACAGGTCGATAATCTACAACCATCCGGTCCGTACCATCCTTCTTCTTGACGAATAGGACGGGGCAAGCCCACGGAGATGAACTAGGTCGGATGAAACCCTTTTTCAAGGACTCATCAAGTTGTTTCTTAAGCTCGGCTAGTTCTAGTGGTGCCATCTTATAGGGTCTTCTAGCAATCGGAACGGTTCCTGGGATGAGGTCTATTACGAACTCAACATCCCTGTCAGGTGGAACACCTGGCAATTCCTCTGGGAAGACATCCGGGAAGTCACGGACTACCGGAACGTCCTCAAGGTCTGGCAAAGGGCTGGCGTTAAGAGAATATAA
>NW_021223163.1:0-1953 GCF_002162155.2 Triticum dicoccoides
GTTGGCAACAGGAGTCAGCAAGTTCACTGGTGAGTCTAAGCCTGAAACTTGGCTTGAAGACTACCGAGTGGCAGTTCAGATTGGTGGTGGGAACGACGAGGTGGCCATGAAGCATTTACCCCTCATGTTGGAAGGTTCTGCCAGGGCATGGTTGACTCAATTACCTCCTAGCAGCATTTACACTTGGGAAGATCTGTCCCGAGTGTTCGTCAGAACGTTTGAAGGGACTTGCAAGCGACCAGCTGGATTGACAGAGTTGCAAGTCTGCGTGCAGAAAGCTAATGAGACTCTCAGAGAGTATATTCAGAGGTGGATCACTTTGCACCACACTGTGGAAAATGTCTCTGATCATCAGGCAGTATGCGCCTTCAAAGACGGCGTCAAGAACAGAGAACTGAGTTTGAAATTTGGTCGAACCGGTGACATGACCTTGAGTCAGATGATGGAGATTGCTACCAAGTACGCCAATGGCGAAGAAGAAGACCGACTCCGAAGCGGCAAGCACAAGTCGAGTCAGTCGGAAAAGGGAAACACCAGTCGGAAACAGAAGCGGAAGGCTGAACCGGCAGCTCCTGGAGAGGCTCTGGCCGTGACTCATGGAAAGTTTAAGGGGAAACCAAAAGGATCCTGGAACCCCAAGAAGGTAAAGGATAAAGAAGGGAACGGCGTGTTGGATATGCCATGTCACATTCACACGAAGAAAGACGAAGAGGGGAATATCATTTACCCAAAGCACACCACTCGCCAATGTCGACTCCTGATCCAGCAGTTTCAGGGAAAACAGTCTAAGGACAAGGAGAAGGAGTCGGACAAGGCCGAAGACAAAGAGGACAGTGAGGGAGGATATCCGCATATCAACTCCACTCTGATGATCTTTGCAGATGTGGAAAGCAGAAGTCGACTGAAAGTGATTAACCGAGAGGTGAACATGGTTGCCCCAGCAAAGGCAAATTATCTGAAGTGGTCTCAAACACCCATCACATTCGACCAATCTGATCACCCGACTCATATTGCCACCCCTGGGAGGCAAGCTTTGGTGGTCGATCCAGTTGTCGAAGGCACTCGACTGACAAAGGTGCTGATGGATGGTGGAAGTGGGCTGAACTTATTGTATGCTGACACATTGAAAGGTATGGGCATTCCGATGTCCCAACTGAGCACTAGTAACATGAGCTTCCATGGAGTTATACCAGGGAAGAAGGCCGAGTCACTCGGCCAGATAGCTTTGGACGTGGTGTTTGGTGATTCGAAGCATTTTCGCAAAGAAAAGTTGACGTTTGAGGTCGTGGATTTTCAGAGTGCATATCATGCCATTTTGGGGAGACCAGCCTATGCACGGTTCATGGCTCGACCATGTTACGTGTACTCAAATTGAAGATGCCCGGTCCCAAAGGTGTGATCACTGTCACCGGTGATAGGAAAAAGGCAGAAGAGTGCTTTCAGAAAGGCTCCAAGATTGCCGATTCCCAGGTGACAGCAGTCGAGTTCGAAGAATACAAGCAAAACGCAGATCCGAGTGACTTGCTACGATCCAAGAAGCCCGCCACAGAGTCTGCATTCCAGTCGTCCGGTGAGACGAAGCCTGTTCACATTCACCCGACCGACCCCGAAGCAGCTCCGACCCGCATCTCCACGACACTCGACCCAAAATAGGAAGAAGCGCTCATCCAGTTCCTCCGTGAGAACTGGGACATTTTTGCATGGAAGCCCGCTGACATGCCAGGTGTTCCCAGGGGACTGGCTGAGCATCGCCTAAGAGTCGACTCGTCTGCAAAACCAGTCAAAGAGCATCTTCGGCGGTCCGCCGTCCAGAAGAGAAAGGCCATCGGTGAAGAAGTGGCTCGACTGTTGGCGGCAGGATTTATCCGAGAGATATACCACTCCGAGTGGCTCGCTAATGTCGTCATGGTTCCTAAGAAGGACAAGTCGCTCCGAATGTGCATTGATTTCAAG
>NW_021223164.1:0-11135 GCF_002162155.2 Triticum dicoccoides
CGTTGGTGATTTATCCACACAAGAAACACTTTGTTTCCATATATATATTGTCGTGTGTGCGTACACGCACACCTAGGATCGGGAATCTAGAAAGCGTGGAATTTGTTGTGGCTTCATCGAAATAGAGTAACTGACGTGATTCCCTTGTCGGTGGTGTATGTTAACTATGCCCTCGCTGATCCAATCCAGCACTTCTTCTAAAAGGAGCTCGGATAGTGACAAGAGGAAGTGTGTTCGGTGAACCTCTTCTACAAAATTTTATGAGTTCTGGTGCAAATCGATGGCGGAGATGAGAACATATCCTTCGATCAGAAAAGGCGTCGTGGTCTTTTTTATGGGATGACAAAGAAACGAGTCTTGTAAGAGCTGCTCCGTATGAGCCTTGCACCAATCTCAAAGTGTCTCTTCGGCAAAAAGTGTTCGTCTCTCCCTCATTAATTCCTCGAACCACAGGTCCAGAAGACTTGGAGACAACACGACCGAAGAGCTCTCTACCTTCACACTAGGTGCACTGTTCATGCCTCGGTGTCCTTGCTGACTGGTCAGGCTGAGGTTTGTGCCTCTACCGCTGATAAGCTTTGACCTGCGCTGCATGATTTTCACCTTGAAACACACATCCCGAGGGCGTCGGTGATTAGTCCAGCTTGTTCCTGTGGACGGAAGCATTGGAGGACTTTGTTTCAAATGATTCAAAAATGGTATTTCCAAGTTTAAAAAAATCAAAAGCAAAACTTCTGCAAAGACTTATACATATTCGTGACTTGTCTGTGATTCTTTTGGCATCATAAAGTACTGACAGTCACATTTATATCACATGAATGTGCCACTGCTCAAAGGTCCGCACTACACATGTACATCACCCTCCAAATGCTAAGAATGAAATAATGTTCCGTGCTAAATTTCATCTCTGTTGATCAAGTGAATTGCTCATGATGAAGCAGACACCAACCACATCTCTCATGCACATAGAAATCCAGCCAAGTCAAGTGGCCACCAATGCCACCACAGGTGTGCAATACATTTGGTGGTTCGAGTGGTGTTTTCTTTAACAATTTTGTTGCACGTGGGGGTAGATGAGGATATTGACATCTGTACATAAATAGGAGCAAAACAATGTGGTATGTAAGAAATTGCATGCATTGACGCGACTGTCTTGGAGAATATCCAAATTATCAGACCGTATGTGTTCATTATTGAGTGTATGTGTTCTTCATAATTACTTGTTACGTGTTTAGTTTAATCGTTATAGTTGTCATTACCCAAAGAGCTAAATGAGATGGCAACCAGTTTCACTCTACTTTTTTTTTGCGAGGTAGTTTCACTCTACTTGACTTGAGTAATTGAGTGCACATGTTAATATAGCTCACCAACTCATTTGCTTACATATCAGTTCAACTGGTGCAACGAACACCCCGCTATATTATATTGGATTGTATTAGCGCTGCAATGCATGTGGCTACATATAAAGCTCCTAGCTCCACTGGATCCAAAGAGCCTAGAAAAGAAGAACGCTGAATCAAAGGCGAGCTAATAAGTTGAGGGCTAGAGCAATGCAAAGTGTAGACATGAGCGTGTGGGATCTGTAAGCATGGGAGTGGAAGGTGTCGGTAAAATGTTTGCTATACACATCACCTCTTGGAGTCAACAACATATAGAACATAGATCGAAGCCTCCCAGATGAATAAGCAGATCCATGCCTTGCCTAACGCATGCCACACGTGTCGTGCCTTCTACTCTTCATTTTCTTCATCTTCAAGCATTTATTTGTACTCAAGCAAACTGATCATCATGCCTTTTGGAGTCCACACGTGTCTTGCCATCCTTTCCTCAGAACCGCCACCATTTCTGAGCCGTCATCGCAAGATCACGAGGGTAATGCCTTGACTCCTGTGAGGCGAGCGCGTGCTTTCCATGTCGACCATCCTTAGACTGAGTGCAACAATTGCAAACATAATGCAAAAAATTTACTCGATCTAAACACCACTTTGACGGACCTTATTAGAGTGAATAGAACCGCCAAGAAATTCTTTGAAGTTATGAACTATTACCTTTTAATACAAGAACATTTGTTCTAAAAGTACATACACATTTGTTTAAGTCATGTCATTTATATTTTAAATACACTAATATTTTTTAATATATATTTTAGTTTTAAAAATTATAAAATACATATATTTCTCTTGATTTTTTAGTAATGTGTCGTGCCAATGGCAGACTTGTTTATCTGTCCGTTCATATGTTGGCCATTTCACTCTCATGTAAAACAGGAGCTAGGTTCTACCGCTCTCGACATCTATTTAGTTTCTTCCACATTAATTTATTGGGGGGTGGAAAATTTTAACATGGTCCCTCTTACCTTCTCTTTCACATTGGAGGTAAGAAGGTAAGAGTTACTCAGACTCACTACTTAATGAAATCAATGGCTTAGATCTATTATATACTTTTACCTTTCAACTGAAAAGAGGAGGTAATAGGGACCATGTTAAAACTACTCAGGGGGAGTACTGCCATAGTGGGGGTTACTCTCACATAGCCTCTTGTGGTGGCATGTGAAGTGACACAAGACTGTTTTCTATTTTTCTACCACAAGGCTGTTTTCTGTTGTAGTTGCTCCCATGCTGACCCATGTCGGCACTAGTGCAGAAAAACTTACGGAGGAAAGTTATTAATAGTGGCGCGCCACTATAGGAAAGTTATTCTGGGAAGATGGATGATCTTCATGCAATTTATGATGTTGCTAACTATTGTTTCGATCAATTGCCGAAATTCCAAAAATCATGAAACTGAAAAATCATAGATACTGATATGAAAAATATTTGTAAATAAAAATAAAAACCTTAATATGAAAATGCAAACATTGATGGTTGTTTTTCTTGAGACGTAGCTTTTCTGAAAACTACGACTTCTTCTACTACTCATGAACTTATCCAATGCTGATTGAGATTCAACTTGAGAAAATTTAAGAGGACCACCAAACTTGAATAAATAACATAAATTGTTACAAAGTACAGTGAACGAAACGAAAAACAATTAAATACTTAAAAAAAACTATACTTAGATTAGTACCATCAGACACAACCGGGACTTTGACCAAATTATTGAACCTAAAACTCTTTGATTTACTTATCAAGGGAGGATCCATTCGCCAACTAGACTCAATCTGAGGACACTTTGAAACAGGTTTTGAGTGACATAATTTTTTCATGATATTCAAAACTGAATGACATTATCAGAATTATTCATCTACCACAAAAAAGAAACGTTGAATAAATAATTTGAAAATGAAAACCATAAAACAAGTTATAAATTGATGGTAGAAAGTACAACAGAAATTAAAAATAAAACTTATAATTTTGAGACCAAAATGGTGTATGGTTGAATAGATTCCCGTATAATTTTAGCACTATATGTTCCACTAACATCATTGTCAATAGATGCAAACTTATGCTTTTATTAGGGCCAGCAAATTTATGCTTCTTGAAGAGCTGGAAGCTTACATTGCACATCCAAAAAGGCATGCATGTGTCGGTTAGCAGGGCGCAAGCTATTGGCGGAGGAGCGCAGTGAAACTGTGCAAGTTGAGTAACGAGCGCCAGCAAAGGGACCGAGGCGGAAGGCAGGCAGGTGGCGCCACCGGTGCGCAGGTGCCGCACGGGCCGGTTTGCCCCGGCGGCCATCGTCGCACGACGTGGACCCCGACGTTGGTTGCGCGCGAATCATTTAAGCTGGTTGTTGCAGGTGACGCTTGCCTGGCCAATGCATTGCACTGCCGTTGTGGGCTTGTGGCGTGGGTGGCTTCTTAGATGCGGACCGGCAGCGGGTCGTCGGTCACTCCTCCAGTCAGCGAACCAGCTTGCACACGATTTCACCGGTCCGACCGGAATAGATCGCGGCTGATCCCTGGGGCACAGTGGGCAAGTAGTGTCGTTTCCTCTGGCGCTGTCAAGAGAATGACAGTTGGAATCCGCATCAAGCAGGACGGGACGGCTCTGAACCGATCTGCTTGCCTTGCACGAAAACTACCGCTGTAGAATCCAACCAAGCTAGTCAGTCAGTCGCCGCGGTGCGCGGCGAACACGATCTATCGGCTAGCGCTCCGTGCGAGAATTTTCACCGGGATGCGCCCGCGGGTGGAAAAAATCACCGTGGAGTGTGATCACCATTCACCAATAGAGATGCTCACTGGAACCTTCCATGAAAAAATCCATATATATCATTCTTTGTCTGCCCCAAGAATCAATCACCGCAACTGTCTGTCTTGCGCGTCAGCTGCGCCGTCAGGGAAATGGACGTGGAAGCAGCAGAGTCCTTGCGTGCGCATCGACATCGTAGGTAGTAGTAGAGTGCATTGACCTTTTTTTCTTTTTGGGTAGCAACTTTCTCGGGCGATTTCACTTCATATCTGCACGGGCGACATCGTAGGTAGTAGTAGAATTTTCTGATCAGCATCTAGAAACTCTGGAATTCACTGTGGACTTATATTGAGACTATAGTAAAGATCTTATTCCATGAAACTGATGAAAATGGAATAAAATTTTCACATATTTTCCCACGGAAGGTTAAAATGCTTTTTAGAATTACTCCATCTCTCAGTTTACAGGGCATGTGCGTACCCGGTCGTCAATTTGACCAACCTAATGCAAGTAATATATTATAAAAAATAAACCAATATAAACTTCAGATGTTCTATTTTCAAGCAGTATAATTTTTGTGTTATATAGTTTATATTAGGGTGATAAAATTGGTAACTTAGGTATACGCGCAGGACTTGTAAACGGAAACGGAGGGAGTATATTTTTGTTGTAGCCGGTGTTTAGGAACAACGTCCATTTTGGAACGGATAGGAGTCTGTGCAACACATGTTCATATGCAATGTTCCGTTTCCAAAATGCCATTGAATATTCCGAAGTGCGCTTTCAATTTAATTGATGTTCCCGATAACATGCATGATTCTTTTTTTTCCAGGTACACATGCATTGATTATTCGATGTATGGTAATTTTCCTTTTTGCAAAAGCTGAAAGGCACATGATGTTGGTTGGTGTCTCAGTAGTTCTGTGGACAATTTGGATATTAAATAATGTAATATTTTATAATAACAAGATCAATATGATTGCCAGATGGTTGAATGATTGGGTACTTTTGCAGAAAAACCAAGAAAGTCAAGAAACACTTAGATTGGGGAGTTAAAATGTTTGAGCTGATTGCAAATGAGTTCTTCAGAGTTGTGCATGGCTGGCGGGTGGGGGTGAACAGGATCACGGCGACGCGAGGGATGAACCTTCTTTGTCTAGATTCTGTCTACTGCAATGCCTCCTCTGAAGTCTTCTTTTGTTGCTTCTGCATAACGCATGCGAATGTAATATATATCCTACCTAAGAATGTTGTTTGACAGGTGCTTCACATGAATTGTTGTATGTTCCCTTGCCTACGTGTTTCAGCTCTTTGTTTTGAGGGTTTGACTTAGGGATGCGCAAACCTATGAGTTAGTTCTGGTTTAGATCATCTACTTATCTCTTTAGCTTTATTTTGGTTAGTAGTTAGATTTTTCAATTAACTGCCTGGTATCTAAAATTTTTTCATGCAAAGCAAGCACCGATATACATCCTGATCACATTGATGTTGGGTTATCTTTATAATTGTCGGTCTACTAGCTCCCTATTCAGTTCATTTACATGATTATCTCTTGCATTGTGAGGAGGTTTACGTACATATATATAGATTATCACAAACATCAAATGTTCTATCTAACTGCCCTAAGCAATCAATCTACTTCTTGTTGGTTCTTTGTCTAAAAAATGTCATCTTCAGTTGGGTCAGGTAGACTTTGAGATCAACAAGATGTTAGAGCCTGCCCATAAAAATATAGGCGATGGGGAAGTGGTGGCCACCCGCGCTAAATTAACGACCCTCCCTGTGCAAACCATACTAACCTCACAAATGTGCCGTAGGAAAATGAGTGGAGTGATAATCTTTCCTATTACTTATACTATTTATAAAGGTTGGAGTTGATGGTAAGTTCACATGTGAGACCAACAACAGAATAAACAAATGCACTTCTGTCCACATGCGGATTAGAAACCTTTCAAAAGACTTAAGTAAACAAATGTACCTTTATTCCCATGCCAGACCTAACACAAATACACTACTGTTTTAAGCATGAGAACAACACACTCTTGTAAAAACACTGAGGTAACAAATACAAAAATGCAACTCCACTCATAATCATGCTCATGGTTTTAGTTTCTCTCCCCAACGAAATTTTCTAATTTAATATTATAATGTAAGAGAGCGAACAAATTGCAACTACAACTCGACAATATATCAAACCTAGCCGGTCTATGGTCTTGTGCAATCAACTTAGTCATGCCTATTCTCCTATGTTTAAATTTTTGAAATGGTGTATCACTTTAAATATTGTAAAGAACCATACTATGGCCACTTAAGACTCTCCAACTTCCGTAGCATGATCTTTCATTGTATTTTCGCTCTCTTCGTAATTGTGAACTGTGCAACAACAGCAAAACACCAAAGTATTTTGATGATCTCCTGAGTCGTCGTGTCTCCGTAGCAACACATGGGCAATGTTCTAGTTTTCTAACATCACAAAGTTCCTTTGTAGCTCGTCCTATATGGAACCTCTTATCTTCAACCCTTCAACATTGCTTTGAGATCCGTACTTTCAACTAATTTGCAATAAGCAGATTTCTGAGAGCAGCAATATGGCTCATACCGGCATATACTCCCATTATCTGGACCAGACGTCCCGCACGATCGACCAGCTGACGCTGCATTAATTGGCGCTGGCGCGAGCGCTAGAAAATCACCGTATTGCGCTAGACCGTATGGGATGGAACGACCCGACGAATACTGCTGAGTGCGATACGAGCGGTGGCCCCCACAAATGACGGCGAAAGTAACAACGGGACCGTGGGAACAGTAGTTGCCTCGTACTTGGACGGGTGGTACAGAATTTTTCCGGTCAGCTCATTCATTGCAGGAACCGCGTGGCTATCTCATGGGTCGGTGTTGTCCATGGCGACGGCGGCGGCACCGGCGATAATGGCGGTCAACGGCGCAGTGGGCCGGCGCTGTGGTGGACTTCCCGGTGGATCCGGTGGTCAGGTACGCGGCGGCTCCACTGCTCCATTCCCATTCCCCACTGCCCCCCTGCCGCAAAATCTTTGTGGCCGGTGTGTTCTGATCTGCGGTGGCCTGCTTGCCTATCTTCCAAGATGTGATACGCGCCTTGCCGCCGGATCTCGATGGAGGGGGCGAGGTGGGTAGCCAGACGGGACGAGGTGGCACCGGAGTCTTCTGTGGCGGCGCTCGTTCAGGGTTGTCAAGATGGTGGAGCGATGCGGTAGACGAACAGAATGTGCCTGCGGAATTGGGTGAATCGACTGTGATGCCGGATCCATGAGCGCCACGGCGGATTAAGAGGTATTGAATCCTGCTTGTTGTGTGCTATTATTTCTGTGTGGATTACTCGTGCGTGCTGCTACTAAAAAGAAAACTGAAGAATGGAAACAGATGTGTAGAGCGTCGTATCCGTGATGAAACAGAGGGGAAAGGAAAACTAAGTTAGCTCATAGAATGTTTGTGCACAGGGGTGGTGGGCTTGTCCAGTTAAAAAAAATAGGGCAAACGTTAGCTCCGCATAATCAAAGAGTACATAAATCTTACCAGTGCTAAAAATAGTTGCATGTTGTTCTTTCACATGCTGAGCCGAATATGTAACTGGCAAAACTTAAGTCGCGGGTTTTCCTTTGCTTTTTAGTTTTGGTTGAGACCTTGAATCTGACTGTTTGATCAGGCGGTGAATGGTTTGTATTGGTTTCGTTTTCTATATGAAAATGGAGCTGGGTACTCCCTTTGATCAGAAAAATATTGCGCAAAATGACCACAGTTGAGAAAATTGTTCACTTTGCCTGCTCTGCCTCTGTTATGATTTTTGAGCTGAATGCTTGTGACATTCTTTTTGATAGTCTCACAATTGTCATGTATTTTAAAATCCGGACTGTAGTTTTTGGGATGCACAATGGTGTTTTTTGTGCCGAAAAAAGGCGTGTTGTGTCTCAGGAAATAGAATGTTGGCTTTGTGCACACAAGCAGGGTCAGGATGTGTACCAATCCTACAGAGTGTGCACCATGCACCAATAGGATGGGGGCTCTTGAGAAGTCAATTAGAGGGTTTGCGGACAAGAGCCATAAGGAAGTTGTGAAGCCAGGGTTAGGAACAAATTTTGACTCGTTGACGGAGGTGTATGACTTCTACAACCTATATTCCTGGGAACATGGTTTTGAAATCCGATACGGGGAAAGCAGGCTGAACCCAGAGAAAAAGGAAGACCATGCAGGAAATTGTGTGTGCAGATGCTCGGTACGTTGTAATTTCTGTATTGATTTTGCAGCTGGTTTTAAGCTGATGAAGTGTGCATTAATTAGCTGTGTCACTAATGATTGGTGGTAAAATATGGAACAGGGGAAGCTATTGTGAGAGAATACAAGGTCTTGCCGGTGTGAGTGTCCTAGGCTGCTCCAGACCACAGACAACGGATGGTACATAACAGAGCATCGAGTGAAGCATAATTGCGTAATGGCAAGAAGTTGCGGAGAGATGGCGCACTGGCCATCTCACAAGCATATTGATGGCGCACTGGCGAGTATTTGTCATACTCAATGCTTTCCTCAAAATAATCACTTAAGAACAGAGGATAGCTTTCCTGTTTGATGCTATCCCTTCTATAATGACAGATTATATTGATAATTGCAATGGTATGCAATGTAACTGCAGGAAATCTTCTCAGGCAAATACTGTAATAGCCACCAATGGTTTGATGACATTGCTTATTGCAAGACTTGACCATCGAAAAGTTATTGCTTGTTTGACTCTGCTGAAACTAATAAAGGTTTGGTTTTTATTCTTTTCTCTCATGGTTGAGTGATTCTACTTGTCAAGTAACCAACAACGTTTTTAGAGTAAGCTTAGAATTTTGGGTCACTCATGATAAATTAAGCCGGGAATTAGGTTAATAAAAACTAAGGCGGGAATTTTGGTTACTCTGTATCATTGAAGTGTTCCATGTTGTCGTGTACAATGTGAGACTTAATATGTGACTATGCTACAAAAATCCAGGTTGTCTGTGAGCATCACCCTTGACCAAAGAAGCTCATAGTGGACAACTACCTTCCCTAGAAGCTACAAAACCTCATCGAAGAATGCAGGGATGGGCAACGCGGCGGTTAACAAGTGCTGGTCAAACAAATGGTCACCCTGATGTTGATGCGTAAAATATAAGGCTGGTCGTAATGATAGTATAGTATCATGCATGCCAACTAGGCAATTTCGATGAGGTGTCATAGCATTAAATGAAGAAAGAGATGGTGAAGTATCATATCATGATATCGTATCATAATAAATGCTATGCTACTTTGTGTTATGCATGACAATAAATAAAGTACTACATGACACTAAAATATGATACTATGCATTACAGAGGTAGTATCATATGCATGATACTAGTATATGATACTCCCCATTACAACCAGCCTAAGCGGACACATGAACGAAGAGCATTAGTTTGTCAAGATGTATGTGTTTTTTTAAACTCAAACAGAGATGTTTGAAGGTGTTGCTACCTAAGTTCAGATTGGATACAATGTGTTGTTGGGTTTTCATCTGTTACACATGCGGACATGCCGGTCCGTGAAAATCTGCAAACACCAAGACCGTAGAGGACTGAACTGGCTCCAACATTAATGCATGGCAGTCGTGGGCCACAAGCACTGTACAATACTATAGCCATCTGCAGCAATACATTACAATATACAACTCTTTGCTCAGATCCCCATGCAGACCATCGGTCTAGATAATGGGAGCATATAGTAGTACGACCCATATCGAATTTTCGCAGATTTCTGTTTTTCGTTTCTCTCAAATGAAAGAATATATGGACTTCAAACTTTGCAGATCAAACAAACTTTACAACTTCAATGTGTGAAAAAACTTTCAATTTTTTTGGACCAACATAAATATACAAAATGAGGATTTTTTGATTAAAAAAAATAATTTTTAGCATTTTAAATGCATGAAAAAATCTGAAAGTTTTTTCCCATGTAGTAATTAGAATGTTTTGTTGTCCTGCAAAGTTTCAAGTTTATATGTTGTTTTGTTTGAGAGAAACAAAAATGACAAATATGGATGGCTAAGATAAGGGGTACCGTGTAGCTCAAGCTACACAAAACCACACTCTTCTAACATATAGAGTGCATTGAACTTCTTAATGATTTCATGTGTACTAGAAGTCGTATTGCATGTTGCAGGTTGGGACTTTACCGAAGTGCACCACGTCCACCAAAACCAACACCGACATGTGTAGCAAACTCGATCTATCTTGTGTACTCGTCAGCTATTTCACTACATCCAGTGGGATCATGGGTGTAGTTGAGGATATTGAGATGTGATGCTCTCACACTTCATTCGGTTGTAATTACTAACTAGGAGCAAAACACATATGCATCATGTCATCATGTGGAAAAAAAAATCTCGCTTTAAACACGACATGCTTGACGCGGTATCTAGATCTCATCAGGTCATGCGTGTTTACCACCGAGTACATGTGTTATTTATTATACTATGTTCAATTTGATTGGTATAGAGATGCACTGGTGGAAAAACAGGCTTCCGTCCAGCCCCATAAGTCGCGAAGCTGTAGGAACCGCGACTAATGGGACCTTTAGTCGCGGTTCTGGAGGTGAACCGCGACCAAAGGCCTGGGCCCAGGGCGCTCGGTGGCCAGCTGGCGCACGTGAGGGTCTTTAGTCGCGGTTGGCGAGGACAACCGCGACTAAAGGCCTTCGGGCACCTTTAGTCACGGTTTGCCAGGCCAACCGCAACTAAAGCCCCTCCCCTATATATACCCATCCAGCAGCCAACACTTAGCCATTTGGAGCCATTCTCTTCACAAGTGGGTGTAGGTTTGCTTTTGGTTCCTCTTATGCACATAAGGTGTTTGATGAAATGCCCCAAGAGCATGAAACAAACATGACATGAAGTGTTGGAGCCACACTCCTCGATCGCGGTTAGCAACTTGATGAACCTTTGATGTGTCATTGATAAAATATGCATGTGTG
>NW_021223165.1:0-479 GCF_002162155.2 Triticum dicoccoides
ATACTCCTCCAAACTTTTGTTTTTCTACAACACCTCCAAACTTTTGTTTTTCTACAACTTTTATTTTTAGTTTAGCATTCTCAGCGGTGCTTGTTGCTCCTCGGAGTAGTTTGGATGCAACAACCAAGTTCTGAATTCCAGCAGCAAAACTAACGATTGGCGGTCATGGTTCTGTAGAAATTAAAGGGAACAATCCTTTGCCGACACGGTTCGTGCAATCACATCTGCATACTCCTCCAAACTTTTGTTTTTCTACAACACCTCCAAATTTTTGTTTTTCTACAACTTTTATTTTTAGTTTAGCATTCTCAGCGGTGCTTGTTGCTCCTCGGAGTAGTTTGGATGCAACAACCAAGTTCTGAATTCCAACAGCAAAACTGACGATTGGCGGTCATGGTTCTGTAGAAATTAAAGGGAACAATCCTTTGCCGACACGGTTCGTGTAATCACATCTTCATACTCCTCCAAACTTTTGTTTT
>NW_021223166.1:0-2521 GCF_002162155.2 Triticum dicoccoides
TATCCCTCTTTGTGCAAAAACTTAATTATGTTCTTTAAAGAAATTGAGTGAATCAACCTCATTTCCATTCTGGACCAACTTGAGGATTTGTACAGCAACCACCATTTTAGTTGCTCCTATACCCTTAGCTATTTCTCCTACTTGTAGTCCCCCATGTTAAACCCTTAAGTCCAGGAGCATGCACCATTTGGATCATTTTTGGTTCATGAAATAATGTCATTTATTTCCTGTCCAGAATTGAAGTTTTGTAAAACTTGCACTAACAAGTTTCTTCTTTTGTCCAACTAACATCACCACTCTCTCTTTCATCCACAGAGACACTGATCTGGAGATTTTAGCCACTCCAAGAAATGCCTAAGTGCCCTTGGCATTTTGTCAAACACCTGGTATGCATGGCCAGTTTTGACATGTTTTTGTCTTTGCATTGTGACCTTGCACTTCTGATCAAACCTGCATGTCCACTAGACTCCCCGTTTCTCCTAACCTAAGTCTGTTTATTGCCAGTCTCAACCAAGCTCTGTAGCATGCTCTGGCATTTCGTCGAGCACACTCGGTGCATGCACTGGGCGCGCCCAGAGCGCGCATATGGCAGCCGCGCACACGAGTCGACACGCTGGCCCCCACGGCTTTGGCCCGCTCTGCAGCACCACGCCACGCGCTCCCCTCCTCGCAGCAACACGCCAAGCAGCCCCCACCGCGCCTGGCAGGCCAAGCGCTAGCCGCCGCCGCCGCCCGACAGCCCTGCGACGTTCAGTGCCGCCCAAGCCTCGCCCGCTCGCCACCTGGCCCCTGGAGTAGTGCGAGCTCATCCGCAAGCGTGTCTGCTAGCCCTCGTCGCCGCCACGTCGCCCTAGCTACAGAACGTCGGTTCGCCGGAGAGCTTATCCACGGCCGCCGCGGAACCTCCTTGCCACGCTATAAAAGGGAAGCCCCGAGCGTCTCCAAGCCCTCAGGTAGCCTCATGCCATCTCACTAGCGCCCCCATCATCACCAATTGGAAGGGAGCAGGTCTTCTTCAACCTCTCCGGTCAGTTCGGCCACCGCCGCCTCCCGGCTCCATTCGGCGCAACCAGAGCTTCCCCCTCTCCGTTCTCTTCACCAGGAACCATCTCATCCTCCCGTGAACTCGTTCCCCTGCTTGATTTTGATCGGGAGCCATCGCCACCACAAACTCACTTTGTCACCGAAGCTTCCCTTCGCCGCGGAGCTCGCCGCCGGCGATTTACTCCTTCCCCAGCAACCCCTCGACCACCGGGAGAAACGCCCCAGCCGTGCGGATCCATCCCCGCCCTCCAGAGGCCGCGAGGAGCCGCCGCTCGCCGGCGTTGGTCGCCGGAGTCCCGCCTCCGCTCGGGACAGAGGGAGAAGGAGGAGGGCGGACTGGTCAAACCTGACCAGTGGGCCCCTGGACCCACTGTCAGTGACCCTGCGCCTATCCACGTTGGTTAAGTGAAGGCGTATTTTCCCCAGTACGCTTTCCCCGCTCCGAAAGCGTTTCCCCTTCCGAACCGTTTACTTTTATGTTTTTATTTAAATAACAGTTTTGACCATAACTTTGACTGGCTATAACTTTTTAAATATAACTCCAATTGAAATGATTCTTTTTCCTACCTTCCTCATATTTGATCTAGTTTATTTTAAGATTTATTTGAAAAAAAAATTTAACAACTTTTTGGTTCTGTTTTTGAAATATGTGTTAATTCAAATATATTTTAAATAGGATTTTGGGAGAAAGAAGAAACTTTCAAAAGTTTTGGAGTGCACCCTGCCTTTCCACACATTGAAGGCAAGCATTCTGAACCCCGGCATAACATTTTGGTGTGATCGTGGATACCTTTATAACACCACCGCATTTCGAAGGACTTGTTATTTCATGTGGTATGATCATATGCATGGGTGCATGTTACTGATTTCCATGCTGTTGGTAATGGACACACTTGTGATGATAATCACCCTCATGAACTTTACATGCATACCGGCAGGAACCCGGGAAAACCTCTGCCTTGGGTAGGTATGAGTTTGTCGCCGGTCTCCGTCGGGACGGTTCTGTCTGGTATGGCATAGTAAGGTGATATGAGTGGTAACTCTGTTTGATGAAATATATTTGTCATGCTAATCATGCAGGGAATACTTGAACCTCCTGAGTCGACCGTAGATCGAGTCTTGTTCCAGTAACCCCCATACTTGTTTCGTACTACCACTCGTCTCTACAGCAAGTAGAGTACGGTTCAGTAAGTTGTCAACCTCTTTCTAGCACACACCGTACAGAGAGGCCATGGTGGAAGATACTGGTTGTAACTGGTAGGCAGGCCACCTGGTCCGGGAGCATGGGTGTTTCCGGTTGGGACCGAGAGGGGAGGCCACCCCTTAGAGCGCGCGATATAAATTTGATCCCATGTTACGCGAGGTTGTAGCCTCCCCACTTAGAGTTTGCTTAACAGGTGTCGTGGGTGATTCCAGACACGTGTGTGATAAGCTGGTGTGTGCAAGTTAGGTGTGTTTTCAACAAAAAGACCGTAGA
>NW_021223167.1:0-844 GCF_002162155.2 Triticum dicoccoides
TGTGTATCTTGCTCAGAAAGACGAGACGACGGCGGCTCCCTGAAGATGTAATAAGGTCTTCTCCGCCTATCCCCAGTTCCGATGGTGTGCCTAGCATCTTCGGTGGAGGTGTGGAGGTGTGTCTCTGGTGGATCTATCCTTGGTGAATTTGCCCAGATCTGGTCGTAGTTTGTCTACATTTGTGTTTCTTCAGGTTGGATTCTTTCGATCTACACTACTCTTCATCGCCGGCGGTTGCTGTTCTGCTGCGCTGGTCCTATGGTGCATTAGCACGACGACTTCCCGACTGTCTAATACAACAGGTTTTGCCTGGCTCCGGCGAGGGACGATGACGGCAGCGCGCCTTCGGCTCGCTTCAGTGCTTGTAGTCGTCGCTAGGTGGTCTACAGACTTGGATGTAATTTTTATTATTTCTGGTGTTCGTTGTATTGCCATGATTGAAAATGAATAGTTTGAAAATTTTCTCGCAAAAAAGAACAAATTTTAGAAATGTATTAAAAAAATTCAACTTATATTTAGAAAATCAACGTGTTTCTTGAAATGCAAAAATGAGTTTACACAACAATATTTTAATACACCACGAACATGTTTTGAAATACACATGGTCAATTTTTTTAAGCATCAATACAAACATAAGCGCTCATATACACGCGCATACACGCATCCCTATGAACGCACACACGCACACGGCATATCATCTTGAGATTTACGAAGTCACCGTAGGCGCCTCGTCGTCGACGGGAACATCTCCTCCCACTGAAAGCGCATTGCCGGAAATCCTGAAATAAATTCAGGAATAATGCGAGCACCAGAATTTGAACCCTGATGGGTTAGGAATACCACT
>NW_021223168.1:0-2865 GCF_002162155.2 Triticum dicoccoides
CCCTTCGGGAGGACCCTCAAAACTCGGACGATCACTCGGATAGCCCTTCAGGAGGATTCACAGAACTCGGACTGTCACTTGGACAGCCCTTCGGGAGGCACTCTCAAAACAGCCCCTCGGGCAAAAGGATCGAAACTACGACCTCTCTACGGGGTTGCACACATACGGTGTCGTCTATCCGGCAGGGCTTGCCGTCCAGAACTAGTTTCTGCCGGAACCCAGACAGCCTTACGGCTCTACGAAACTCTTTTCGTGGGAGGGAGAGAAGAAGCTAGATAATGCATGGCATGTGTATGAGAGCAAGGGATGATCCTTTAGGCAGCCCCCTCCAACCCTATTTATAGGCCAAGCCCAAGGGTGGCTTCTCCAAGAAGCCAAGGGGATAATACCAAAAGGCCCTCAAGGTGGCTTCTCCAAGAAGCCACGCAAAAAGCACTTTCACTATTCATGACGACATTTTTCAGCATCCGTTCGAACTGAAAATATTTATGTGGGCTCAGAAATTTTCAACGCGTTCCGAAACAATTTCGGTGTAGTGATTTTCATCTGCGCAAAGCAAACAAGAATGCGTTTTTACTATTCATGAAGACAATTTTTCGCGTCCATTAAATCCGAAAATATTTCTGTGAGTCTTAGAATAATTCCAGTACCCACTAAAATGATTTTGGATTTGTTCTGAAACAATTTCAGATTAGTGACTTTCATCTGCGAAAAACATCTGAAGTGGTTCCGGCAGCTCCGGAGCATATCCAGTTATTATCCCGGAAAATTCCAGAAAGCTTCCAGAATGATTCTGGCACCCTCCAAGAATTATCAGGCATGTGCCGAAACCAATTTGACTTCACGGTATCCCCTGAAACAACTTTTCAGTTTCACCGAAACTCATCCGATGACCTCTCTCTGCGGAACCTTTTCCGATGTCCGAAACTTTTTCGGTGTCCGAAACTTTTTCGGTGATTTTCTCTCAGACTCCTTGTCTAGTATTCAACAGATAGATGACCCTTAAGCGTGTGACCCTATAGGTTCGGTGAAGTATAGACATGACCCGGAACCCCTTCCGATCAATGATCAACATCGGAGCCGTGGACACCCATATTGACCCCTATACCCACACGAATGAATATTTGAGTGAACCTCCAGTTGTCGTGTGCTATTCCTGTTGCTTCGTGATATGTTACAAAGACCCGAGGTGAGATTTACTTGCATCCCCATGGATCAACAACTTGTCCATTATGCTAGTTACCTCGTTACTGGTTTTGTTCTCTTTTCTCGTTTCCGTGTTCCGGCATCCCTGTGATCAAATCACACTGTGTCTGGCCAGACGATGATGGATACCGTAACACCGAGAGGGCCCGAGAATATCTCTCCATTGTTGGAGGAGCAAATCCCAATCTTGAGCTATCAAGTTACTTGACACACTTTTCCATGAACCCGTAAGCCGCCGTAATAGCCACCCATTTACGGATGACGTTTAACAAACCCCAAAGTTCATGAAGCAAGCATGAAGAAACTCGATACTCTCATGGTCTAAGGAATCATGCAAACGTTAACCATCTCTGTGTTATTTACCACTAACCTGTGACGAATGAATCTCATAGCATAACATCAAACCGGGTCGATTCAACACAAATGTTCTCTTAACATTGTGCCCTCAAAGTTGCTGGCATAGACATGCCCATGATCAGGAAAACGAAACCATCATGCAACACTTGAGCTAGTCTTAGAGGCCAAACTAGGAATACTTCTTACCGTTTATTATCCCACACGTGCATATGAGTCTTCCTTCGAGCCTCGTGGATATTGCAGACTCGAGAATCATTGCAGTTATAGCATGGAACATAAACATAATTATGAACTCAGAGATAAATAATATCATTTATTATTGCCTCTAGGGCATATCTCCTACAGACTCCCACTTGCACTAGAGTTAAAAATCTAGTTAATGCTAATGCACCTTACACCTATGGCATGTCGGTGTAAAAAATGCTTCGCATGTGGTATAGCCTGATGTCCAT
This sequence comes from Triticum dicoccoides, assembly GCF_002162155.2. Classification (NCBI taxonomy): domain Eukaryota; kingdom Viridiplantae; phylum Streptophyta; class Magnoliopsida; order Poales; family Poaceae; genus Triticum; species Triticum dicoccoides. The sequence goes on from NW_021223168.1 coordinate 2,016, forward strand.
CAGATCTGACAACTTCAGCTCCGTGTCTATCTTTGCATATCCTCGCGTCTTCACGCTTTCACAAAATTCATATTTTATGTGGACTTGGTTTTGTATGTATGTGAATCGCAGGTCGAACCTGGATTCCTCAGACTGAGTTATGGAGCAACTACCCGCAGTAGTGTCCCATTGACACAAGTCATCTTGGAACCATACTAATTTCATGAATGAACTATATGATTCAACATCTTCTTTGTCGCTTCTAAAGCGTCAACATACTTAGCCTTTGTCATAGAATCCGCCACAGTAACTTGTTGGGAACATTTTCCAACAAACTGTGACACCACATTGTGTGCAACACAAAACCCTTAATTTAAATCAAAAATCGCATGGAGCATTGATGAAGACTGTATCGATGTAATTACTTACAACGAGCTCTTCATAATCTGTGCTTGCGAGAAAACATGTCATCAGTACTACTCTGGTACTAAATGACATCTTTCACTGTTGTCCTATGATCAGTACTTTGATCACTTTGGTATCCATACTCGAAACACCTTTGGATTATTGGACATATCTGGTTGTTTTTACATACCATGGAATACATGATTAATCCAAACACGAAGGTGTGTGGAATCTCCATCATGTATTTTACTCATCAGTGTTTTGGACACCGAGTCTTGCAAAAACTCATTCCATGTGACTTCGGCAAGAATCACTCCTTGGCGTTTTATATGCTAAAAGGTTTTAGCATCTTGTCAATATGTATTCATAGCTTAGCCCCATTAGGTAAATCTATCTCCATAGATCATCATGCCTAATATCAAGGCTATTTAGCCTAAGCACTTCATCGAAAAATTATTTTCAAATG
>NW_021223169.1:0-388 GCF_002162155.2 Triticum dicoccoides
CGTAAATTGAAGAAAATCCAGCGGCTATATGCCTTATTCTCCTTGTTTTCGCCGGATGGCATGCTGTAACTCATGCGCGTGAAAGCCAAGAACGAAAGGGCATTCCTGGCATTGGTCAATATATATGTGGAAACGATATCTCCTCTATAGAGGACAAGAAATTTTTGGGCAATCAGGCAAAAAGCGCACAAGAAAATGAAGTACTTTCAAGGACTGCCATAGAATGGAGAGATGTTCACTAAAACGGTCATAATTTGGTCATTCGGAGTCCGTGTCGGACCCACAAGTACTCAAACTGCTCGCGGCGAGCGCGCGAATCCAGAAATACTCCCCGCTTGTGCTAGGAGGCCTGGAGTGCCCTGAAATACGGCCTTAAGCAGGACTTTTT
>NW_021223170.1:0-937 GCF_002162155.2 Triticum dicoccoides
ATTTTCTTCAATTTGCGGCCAAATGAGATCGCCCGGATCATAGAGCATCTGCAGAAAGGTACGTTTGTCCCTACAAGGGGGGCTAATGTCTATAAGCAACATAATCTCTTGAATTTCCTTCAAAAGGAAGTGCCGATGGGTTCAGAAACTTGTCTGAAAAACAGCGACGAATGATGTTCTTTGACTTTCAGGGCCAAAAAGTCCTGCTTAAGGCCGTATTTCAGGGCACTCCAGGCCTCCTAGCACAAGCGGGGAGTATTTCTGGATTCGCGCGCTCGCCGCGAGCAGTTTGAGTACTTGTGGGTCCGACACGGACTCCGAATGACCAAATTATGACCGTTTTAGTGAACATCTCTCCATTCTATGGCAGTCCTTGAAAGTACTTCATTTTCTTGTGCGCTTTTTGCCTGATTGCCCAAAAATTTCTTGTCCTCTATAGAGGAGATATCGTTTCCACATATATATTGACCAATGCCAGGAATGCCCTTTCGTTCTTGGCTTTCACGCGCATGAGTTACAGCATGCCATCCGGCGAAAACAAGGAGAATAAGGCATATAGCCGCTGGATTTTCTTCAATTTACGACCAAATGAGATTGCCCGGATCATAGAGCATCTGCAGAAAGGTACGTACGCCAAAGTGTCCCATTAATCCTCCTCCATGCGCCTCCTGCAACAACAAAAGACGAACGGAGCTAGCTGGAATGCATAGCTTGTTAGCACGAAACACAAATCCATCGTTAACGACAAACTTGTTCCACATTCTTCCTTCTTTACAATTCTGCATTACATCTTTAAAATCAGCATCATGCACATATTGATCTTTGATGGTCTCCAAACCAAATATTTTGAAGTCAAGTTGTGAAAGCATAGTATAGCGACGAGACAATGCATCAGCAATAACATTTTCTTTTCCCTTCTTGTGTTTAATGACATAAC
>NW_021223171.1:0-739 GCF_002162155.2 Triticum dicoccoides
TCACGAACATCGCTCGAACACAATCAGTTTTCAGACTTAGTGAAAACTGAGACATGCTGAAATTTAACTCACGAAGGCATGTAAACGAGCTCGATGCACTCACTACGGTGCAAGTCATGGCAAGGAAAGCATATAACCAGCAAGAAGGCACAAAGTGCTAGCTACACATGGCAAGAACGAAGGCATAGCATGCATGGAACACTAACGGTAGCATCGGCGAAATCGCAAACAAGTTGACGATCTGCCCAGATTAACAACGAAGCAAAAGTTGAGCTCGATTGAGTCAACCTAGAGCACTCCACAAATGCCAACAAAGACATGGATGGATAGAGCATGACATAAATATCAAAACTCCCTTACTGATCATCCTCAAAAGAGGCACGGATCACTAGGAAACAAGCTGGACATATAGCATCATGAACTAAAATATCCCAGACTTAGTGAAAATCACTAAGTCTCTGAAATCTGCATTCTCAGGTACCCTACTTCGCAAGCTTGCACAAGACAACACACACATCCTAAAAATGCATGGGTGGCACCTCTGGAAAGAAGACAAAATGCTTCACAATACATCCCAAAGGGGCACAGGCATATCATGCACGAATTAAATATAGCAAAAATGACAAAAGTGCATGATGAACTAACGGATCTGCAATTTAACTCACGAAGCCTCCTTCTAACAGCATTTTGGGTATCAAGATGACCTCAAATGCAAATGATGCAATGGAATGAAATGATG
>NW_021223172.1:0-1243 GCF_002162155.2 Triticum dicoccoides
CAGGCTATTATATTATCCATCTTGGATGTTTTATATGCATTTATATGCTATTCTATATTATTTTTGGGACTAACCTAGACCCCAGTGCCAGTTTCTTATTTTTCCTTGTTCTTGAGTTCTACAGGAAAACAATACAAAACAGAGTCTAGACGATTTGAAAATTCACGGTGATTTTTTATGGACCAGAAGAAGCCCCTCAAGCAAAAGAGTTGGGTCAGAAGAGTCCTGAGTCATCCACAAGGGTGGAGGGCGCCCCCCTAGGGTGCGCCCCTTGTCTTGTCGTTGACTCATGGACCCCCCTGACTTGTTCTCGGCGCCAAAAATTCCTATAAACATGGAAACCCCCAGAAATAAACCTAGATCGGGAGTTCGACCGCCATAAACATCTGTAGTCACGAAAAACCTATCTAGGCCCTCTCTGGCACCCTGCCCGAGGGGGCCATCATCACCGAAGGCCATGGAGGAGGATCCCTGAGGGGGCTATCATCGCCATGGAAGCTAAGGACCAGAGGGAGAGCCTCTTCCCATCTACAGGGGAGGCCATGGAGGAGGAAGCACAAGGGGGAGACTCTCTCCCCCTCTCTTTCGGTGGCGCCGGAGTGGCACCGGGGGGAGCCATCGCCGCTGTGATCTTCTTCATCAACATCACCATCTTCATCACCATCCTCATCTATTTTACGCGGTCCACTCTCCCGCACCCCGCTGTAATCCCCTACTTGAACATGGTGCTCTATGCCACGTATTATGATCCAACTATGTGTTGCCATCCTATTATGTTTTGAGTAGATTTCCTTTTTCTTTTGAGTTGATTGATGATCTAGATTGGTTTGAGTTGTATGTTTTATTTTGGTGTTGTCCTATGGTTCCTGTTGGGAAACGTAGCATGCAATTTCAAAAAAATTCCTACGCCCATGCAAGATCTATCTAGGATATGCATAGCAACGAGTGGGAGAGTGTCTCCACATACTCTCATAGACCGAAAGCGGAAGCGTTCACTTAACGCGGTTGATGTAGTCGTACTCTTCGCGATCCGATCATGATCCATCCGATCTAGTGCCGAACGGACGGCACATCCGAGTTTAGCAAACATGCTTCTCGATGACGTCTCCTTCTTCTTGATCCAGAAAGTGAGAGAGGAGAAGTAGATGGGATCACAACCAACATGACAACGTGGTGGTGATGGTGGTGGTGGAGCACCGATAGCGCTTTGCTAAACGTCACCGGGACGAGGCACTGGAACTAC
>NW_021223173.1:0-2009 GCF_002162155.2 Triticum dicoccoides
AAAACTAAACTACATTGCTAACGAAAAAGTTATTACTATGTTTTTGAACAGAAAATCCCGATGGATTGTGTGCCTCATCTGATGTTGCCAAGAGGTCGCGTTGATGTTATGAGCTTACGGCCACCACGGCCAGGTCAGCCACAGTATCCACATCACTCCTGTCCATACCGGATTTCTAAAAGCGAGGAAGCCATGATAAAAAGATTGGAAAAAATGTTTCAACCATCGTAGAGAGCTACTTTGAAGCAACATTGTTTGTAGGCCAAGACTTGGGGACAGGATCATCTCTGTTCTTCATTATGGAGAGTCCAGTTTCCTTAATGAAGAGTCAATGCCTATCTTGTTTTATGATATTTTACCTAAGACAGGGTAGAGTAGGTCCTATGAGAGGAGTAGGTCCTAGGTAGAATGTGTTATTATGTGCTATAATGTGTTAGAGTTGATGAGGAGGATGAGGAGTTGTGATTATGACTAGTGACCACCTTGTTATATAGATGATGTCTCATTGACGAACATTATTTGGTGGTGATGACTAGTGGTAATGAATATGCTATTTAAACAGACTAGTTCATGATGAGTTATTATTGTATAAAAGATATATCTGTTTAAACATGTACAGCGCCAAAATATTAAAAAAAGACATAAATGTTAGCAGTAGCGCTGTCCTAAAAACACGCTACTAGTACTTGAACTTACCAGTAGCGTTGGTCCAGAAACGCGCTACTGCTACAAAATAGCTGTAGCGCCATAGCAGTAGCGCTGGTCCCCGCGCTACTGGTAGCAAAAAAATAGCGCTATTGGTAAGCTTTTCTCTGGTAGTGCTTGCTTGGTTTGAACGAGACGGCTTCTTTGATCTCGTAGCCAGAGAATGGGCTAAGGATGAAGGAGGTAGGATTGCACTTGAGTGTTGGCAGAGTAAGATCAGGCACTTGAGAAGTTTGCTACGTGGATGGGCTAAGCATCTTAGTGGGATTTATAAGGTCAAAAAGGAACGGCTCCTTACCCTTATTCAGTCCCTTGATGTAAAAGCAGAAACCACGGTTCTGCCAGTCTCGGAGCTTCATGCCAAGCTTGACGCGGAGATGAGATTGAAAGAGCTTCTTCGAGAAGAGGAATTAAAGTGGGCGCTGCGGGCCAAGGTCCGAAGAGTTGTCCAGGGGGACGCGAACACTCAATTCTTTCACATGATCGCTAATGGCAAACACAGAAAGAAGAGGATCTTTCAGCTTGAACAAGATGAAGGTACAATTTTAGGACAGGAGAACCTAAAATTATACATTACCGAGTATTACAAGCAGTTGTTTGGGCCTCCAGAGGATAAATGTGTTTCTCTGGATGAGTCTAGGATTGAGGATGTTTCTCAACTTACTATTGTTGAGAATGATATTTTAGCTGCTCCTTTTTCTGAGAAAGAGGTGTTTGAGGCCATATCGCAGATGAAAAATAAGAAGGCTCCCAGCCCGGATGGATTTCCGGCTGAGTTCTATAAGAAGTGCTGGCATATTATTAAGGGGGATTTGTTGCCGTTGTTTCATGATTTAGTCTCTGGACAGCTTCAGCTTTTTCAACTGAATGTTTGAACGATAACCCTGCTTCCTAAGAAAATAGAGGCTGTGAGAATAGAGCAATTGAGGCCCATCTGTCTTCTTAATGTTAGTTTCAAAAATTTTACCAAGGTCGGGACTAATAGGCACACGCAAATTGTGCATTCGGTGGTGCAGTGATACGTCTCCAACGTATCTATAATTTTTGATTGCTCCATGATATTATATTACCCCTTTTGGATGTTTATGGGCTTTATTTTACACATTTATATCATTTTTGGGACTAACCTACTAACCGGAGGCCCAACCCGTATTACTGTTTTTTTGCCTATTTCAGTATTTCGAAGAAAAGGAATATCAAACGGAGTCCAAACGGAATGAAACCTTCGGGAGCGTGATTTTTGGAACGAACCTCATCCAGGGGACTTGGAGTGCAAGTCAAGAAGCAGCCGAGGCAGCCACGAG
>NW_021223174.1:0-464 GCF_002162155.2 Triticum dicoccoides
GTTTAAGCTTCTGTCACTCTAGCAACCCATCATTTATTACTTCCCCATGCCTTCCTCTAGGCTCAAATAATGGTGAAGTGTCATGTAGTCGATGTTGACATAACACCACTAGAGGAAAAGACAACATACATCTCACCAAAATATCGAACGAATACCAAATTCACATGACTACTAATAGCAAGACTTCACCCATGTCCTCAGGAACAAACGTAACTACTCACGGAGCATATTCATGTTCATAATCAGAGGAGTAATAATATGCATAAAGGGTATGAACATATGATCTTCCACCAAGTAAACCAATCAGTATCAACTGCAAGGAGTAATCAACACTACTAGCAACCCACAGGTACCAATTTGTGGTTTTGATACAAGATTGGATACAAGAGATGAACTAGGGTTTTGAGAGGAGATGGTGCTGGTGAAGATGTTGATGGAGATTGACCCCCTCTCGATGAGAGGAT
>NW_021223175.1:0-618 GCF_002162155.2 Triticum dicoccoides
AAAGTTTGAACGAATTTGGATACCGAATGCATGTTGCGTCACGTCCGGCCTACATTTTAGGGTTTTTCCACCGGGAAACCCCTAGAAAAAGCATAGAATGTCTGAAACTAACAAAACATGGCATGCATGCTATCCATGGTAATGCCAATGTGAGGAAAAAATTTGGTGCGTTCGGAGGAGCTGAAAAAATGGTTCAAGACTTGCCCTTCCAGCGTACCCAAACGTACAAGGTTTGTACAAGGTGTGTTTGGTTGCAAGCATGATATGACACCAAATTTTGTCAGCGGGTTGGGCATGCCCAAGTTTGTCCGTCATGAAAAAATTGAACGAATTCGGACACGGAACAAACATTGCGTCTCGTCCGGCCTGTGTTTTAGAGTTTTTTCACAGGAAAAACCTAGAAAAAGCATAGAATGTCATAAACCAACAAAACTTGGCGTGCATGCTGGCGATGGTGATGCCAAGATGTGGAAACAATTTGGGTGCGTCCGAAGGAGGTGAAAAGAAAGTGGTTCCAGACTTGCCCTTCCGGTCTACCCGGACGTACCAGATTATACACACTGTGTTCAGTTGCAACCATGAAATGACACCAAATTTTGCCAGCGGTTGGGCATGCCC
>NW_021223176.1:0-868 GCF_002162155.2 Triticum dicoccoides
CCCGTCGGCGGTAGGGAGCATGTTCCGTGCTTGCCGGGCCACGGTGATGGTGCCACGGGCGTGCGCTGGCATGCATGAGGCCACGCGGAGAGCCAGGGGGCTTTGGGCGGCGCTGAACGGCGTTCTGCCGTGGTGTGCCTTCTGTCGGCCGCCACGGGAGGTCCCGACGCCGCAGAAGACGCCGGCGAGGGCGGGCTCGCGCGCCACCAACGCCAGGAAGGCTCCACGCACGCGTGTGAAGCTCCGGACAAGAGGGAGGGGCTGTGAGCATCGAGCCAAGCGCACTGTGAGCTTGTGACTGAACTCTGAAGAAAACGACACTGTAAAACTGAATTTTACTGAACTTACTGAAAATGCAAAGAACAGTGCAGCTCAGGTGTTCGACAGAATGCTTTTGGCATCTAGGGATGTTTCCTTGAGCTGAAATTTGGTGGAGTGGCTTCTCATTGCTCTAGTAGGCTGCATGATTTTTGGTGGAATTTTTGGAGGAGTGTAGATATGAATTTCATCAAATTTGTAAAATCTGGTCCAAACTTGCAGTGAGTGAAATTTGAAATATTTGAAAAGAAGAAGAGTGGATCAAGATGGTTCTAGGTTGTGGGTACTAAAGACAATCCAGGGAAGTTGGTTTGGGATAAAAACTCAAAGGCAAAGTGGTACTTGCTTTGAAAATCACTTAGGCCCAAAATAATTGGCAGAAATGTTTTGGGAGATAAAATAATTGAAATAAAATCCAAAACTTGTTTGGACTTGTTGAGACAGAGGATTTAAATTTCTCAAAGGTGGAGGGAGGGGTTTTGAGAAGATTTACTATAGGAGACATGGTAAAACCATGGGTGGTTTCAAAAAGAAAGAAGTCCCAAAACTC
>NW_021223177.1:0-1338 GCF_002162155.2 Triticum dicoccoides
AGCTGAACACGTCACGGTCGCCACTGATACACCTCAGCGCCATGCTGCCAAGTACCACCAGCCGACACAGCTTGAAGCCCTTGGTGGATCTGTCGTGCGTAGCACCTCCGACCAGGCATGACCAAGCATAGCACCTGTCGGCCAGGCATGACTTGACAGCTCCACCGAAGCTCCGTGCAAGACGAAGCCGCTCCACCTCCTTCCTCTGACTTCCAGCGCTGCTCCACAAAATAATGCTCCCAAGAGAGAAACAACACCGCAGTGCCGCCATCGTCCGGTCTGGAACACCAGATCCTAGGGTTTCCCCCGGAGCAATACGAGTGGGTCAACGGTAGTCACACGACGATGCCTTCATCATGATAACGACATGGAACGCCGCCATCGCCCGCCGTCAGCTCGGTTTTCACCGACAACTTCGTCTCCCGACTCGCAGCTGGTGCCAGATGACGGATCCCGAGATCCGAACACCCAGCCTCAGGCCGACCACCTCTGACGGAAGAGATGGCCACCATCGTCGGCTGCAACGGTCAGAACAGATCTGATCTATGCTATTTTTTTAGTAAAATTAATCAAAATTATTTTTTCTTCTATTTATTTCTGAGTGGTTTTTATATAGTTTTTTTCTTTTCTGCTACATTTATTTTTGTCTTTTTATTTCTGAGTTGTAATAAGTCATTAAAAATAAAAAAGAGGTGCAATGCTCGTTAATTTGCTTCAAGCCTTTTGGAATAGTGTCCACTGCACTGCACATACCTCTATGCAGTGTACCGTATTTCTTAAGGCTTGAAGCTAACCAACGTGCAGGAGCATTGAGCCTCTTTGTCATCGTCTCTGCACTCAGGGCTTATAAACAACTGCGAGTGCCTCTCGCTTGGCGAGTTGGGACTAAAAAAATAGCTGCAGGAAGAATCAACAAAAAATAGCTGCAGAAAATAAAAAAGTAGTTACACGGGTCCATTGGTACCGGTTCATGGCACCAACCGGTACCAATGCCACTCTTTGGTCCCAGTTGGTTGGACCAACCAGGACGAATGCTCATCTTTTGTCCCGGTTGGAGCCACCAACCGGGAACAAAGGTCTTCGTTTCCCGCCCTTTGGGCTGCTGAAAAGAGGCCTTTGGTCCCGGTTGGTGGCACAAACCGGGACTAAAGGGGTCATTAGTCCCGGTTGGAGCCACCAACCGGGACCAATGCTCTTGCTATATATACTAGACTTAGCAGTTTTCGCCAAAACCCATCTCTTTCTCGCCCCGACGCCTCTGCTCCTCGTCGCCGTCGCCGCCGAGCCCTGCCTCGCGCCGCCCCGAGCCCGCCGTCCCCGTCGCCGCCCCGAGCCCGC
>NW_021223177.1:3776-4268 GCF_002162155.2 Triticum dicoccoides
AGTACGCAACGACGACAATAGTTTTTTTCGTAATTAAGCACGACTTCAACTATTTTAACGTGTATTTTTCATCTTTTCCAATTCGACTAGCTTATCGCATGCTTTGCAAGACGCTATGTCTTGAAGAGGATGGGTTTTGAAGACCATGAAAGTTTTGAAACCAAAAAAATTATCCTAAGTACCCATCATGGTGTGAATTTTCAAGTAAAGCTGTACAATGCTCAGAGTGTAACCCATTTTTGTTGCAAAAAGTTGGGATGCATTTTGCAAGATGTATGGTCTTGATGAGGGTATGCTTGTCACCATGGATCTTGGTGATCCTACAATCGAGCAAGAGACACCTTCGATTTGGGTCCTTGTGGATACACCTCCCGTTCTTCCCTCATGTGAGCTAAACATAGTTATTAAGTAATTTATATTGTTTATTTCAAAATATATAGTTGACAACTTATCTCCATTGACAGCTTATTTTCATTCTTCAAAGAATGTGCG
>NW_021223177.1:6435-7734 GCF_002162155.2 Triticum dicoccoides
TTTGCAAAAGTTCCATGTTTGTGCACCCTTCTCTCCATGGTTGAGATTATTCTCTGTGTGTGACAAAACCTAAAAACTGACATCCTTGTCTAATTTGCTGAATGCAAATGATGGAGTTGTCGAAAGGATTCCTCTTACACATGGCACAAATAGGAATGAAAAGGTTAGTTCCCTTGATTTAGATATTGATATTTGTACATATGTTTAGTTCCGTTAAATTAGACTGAAAACAGGGTAGCATGTTGCCTAAGGTTAATGTGATATTTTTTCTTTTAAAAGTTTGTAATGCTAATGTCATGTACCACCATATTTTATTTTCTAACTATGTCCTGAAGTTATATTGCCAGTTTATGTCATGTTTGGTTCTTAAATATATATTGCCAGTCCGTGGCTTGAAGCTTGTTGCCAGATTCTGTCATTTGTAGTGCATAAAATGGGGGGCGCCGCCGTTGCCATGTTGGGACTACCAATAGGGGTTTCCCCCGGGCTCGTCCAGCACCACCAGCTCAGGGAGCACCCCGCCTGCACCGGATCCGGAGACCAGAGGCCCGGAATTAGGCGAATCCATCAAGGGAGAGTAGAGAGAGGGAGAACCTGTCCTTCAGATCTGGAGCAGAGGAGGGAGCACCTCGCCGCGCCGCGACCAATGCCCGCCAGGACCTCGCTGCCCGAGCAGCCGAGGGATTCGTCCCGCACCTCCCACGCACACCGCCAGCCGAAGGGCGACGCTGCCTCACCAACCGGGCCCCCGCCCGGCTTCCAGGGTCCAACGCAAGCGAGCGAAGCGACGATGCCCCGCCACCACCGTCATCGGCAGTCGCCCAGGCGAAGCCCGACGACTCCCTCGGGTGACGGCAGGGGAGTAGGAGTGGAAGGGGTGGTGCCTAGGGAAACCCTAGGGGCCCTCGGGTCGCCCCGGGAAGGACGACGCAAGGGGAGGGGAGGGGAGGGCGGACCTACAGAACTAAACTTCCTACCCCGGCCGTCCCTTTTGCGTCGGTCTGCTCATTGTAGTCGCAGCCGTGGACTCCCCTTCGCACCCCGGCCATGCCTCCCGGGCGAAAGCTCAAATCCCAGCGTGTGATGGGCGGTGGCGTCGCCTGGTGCGTCGTGTCCTCCTTGGAGGCGCCGTCTGGGGAAGGTTGGTGCTTTGGGGGCGTGTAGCAGTTGCAGGTGGGCGCCTGCCGTCTGTGGAGTCGATGGCGTATATATTCGATGCAGGTTTCAGATCCAGCCACAAATTGCTCAGCAGCGGTGTTTTGCAATGCCCCGGCGGGTCGGCGCCCTCGAGACAGGGCG
>NW_021223178.1:0-1350 GCF_002162155.2 Triticum dicoccoides
TTCTCGTCAACCTCGAAAGTCATAGCCTTATGTTTTCGGTCATATTGACTCTTTTGACGAGATTGGGCTGTTTTCAACTTTTCACGAACGATACGAACTTGTTCTTCTGCTTCCTGAATCATATCTGGGCCAAAGAATTGTCTTTCCCCGGTCTCTGACCAGTTAAGGGGTGTTCGACACCGTCGTCCATAGAGAACTTCAAAAGGGGCTTTACCCAAGCTAGATTGATAGCTGTTGTTGTAAGCGAATTCGGCAAATGGAAGGCACTTCTCCCAGTCCATTCCGAATGAGATAACAGAGGCTCGAAGCATGTCTTCTAGAATTTGGTTGACGCGTTCCACTTGACCACTCGACTGAGGGTGGAAGGCGGTGCTAAAGGAGAGACGAGTTCCCATAGCATTTTGGAAACTTTCCCAAAATCGAGAGGTGAAAAGACTTCCTCGATCCGAGTTAATTTCCAGAGGAACACCATGGAGGGACACTATTCGGGAGATGTATAAGTCTGCCAGCTGACTAGCGGTTATACTCTCACGAACAGGTAGGAAATGGGCTACTTTGGAGAGACGATCGACAACGACGAAGATAGCATTATTCCCTCTCTTGGTCCTGGGAAAACCGGTAATGAAATCCATACCAATTTTATCCCATTTCCATTCAGGAATGGCTAAGGGTTGAAGGGTGCCAGCAGGCCGTTGGTGCTCTGCTTTTACACGACGACAGACGTCGCAATTAACAATATACTGAGCAATTTCTCTCTTCATCCTAGTCCACCAGAACCTCTGGCGTAGGTCCTGATACATCTTAGTACTACCGAGATGAATAGTGAGAGGAGATTCATGAGCCTCCTTAAGGATCAACTGCCGTAGATGCTGGTTCTTGGGAACCACTAGACGGTTCTCAAAGTACACAACACCATGATCATTTGTGGAGAAACAAGTAGCACCTCCGCTAGCAATGTTCTCTTTGATTTTAGATATTCCCTTATCTCGCCTTTGGGCAGCGATGATTTGATCCGTAAGAGTAGGTTTTGCTACCAAGGTGGAAAGAAAACCTTGAGGTACAATGTGAAGGTTAAGCTTCCGAAATTCCTCATGGAGAAGCGGTTGACTTTGTTGTAACATCAGGTTGTTACAATAAGATTTACGACTTAGCGCATCAGCCATGACGTTGGCTTTCCCTGGGGTGTAGGTTATTCCTAAGTCGAAGTCTGTGATCAATTCAACCCAACGTCTTTGCCTGAGATTCAGATCCGGTTGGGTGAAAATGTACTTCAGACTTTGGTGATCAGTGAATATTTCGCAACGATTACCGAGGAGGTAATGTCGCCAGGTTTTAAGTGCATAGACTACA
>NW_021223179.1:0-3292 GCF_002162155.2 Triticum dicoccoides
ATAGCCCTTGCCATGCTTATTTTTCTTGTATACATGTTGCTGTTTGAAAACAGAAAGTTTACCGCTGTTGCAGAAATTCCCTAGAAAAGTCAGAGAATGGTATAACGTTGAATCTTTTTGCATATTAAGCTCTGATAAATTTATTACAGTGGGAATTTTAGTTCATAATTTTTGGGGTCAGGGAAGTATTGATACTCTTGCATTCTTTACAGACTGTACTGTTTTGGCAGATTGCTGTTATAGTTGCATTGTTTGCATATGTTTGCTTGTTTAATGATTCTATTTGAGGATAGGAGTGTCAAATATGCAGAGGCATTTAGTATTCAATTTGGAATAAAATTTTTAGTGATTTGTTACAGTATAAAATGATAAGGTTTAGCATTAGTTTATACTAACCTATCTCACGAGTTCTTGTTGAGTTTGTTGTGAATGAAGCTTTTTGATAAAAAGAAGAGAAACCATGATATGAGATGAATTAAGGAGACACAAAAGCTCAATCTTGGGGATGCCCAAGGCACCCCAAGATAATATTTCAATAAGTCTCAAGCATCTAAGCTTGGGGATGCCCCGGTAGGCATCCCACCTTTCTTCTTCAACAACTATCGGTTAATATCGGTTGAGCCTAAGTTTTTGCTTCTTCACATGAGTTGTTCAATCCTTGCATTGTAGTTTTCTTTAGCTTTGCTTTCTTCTTGAATACAATACCAAGATCTGAAATTCTTTAATGAGAGAGAGCCTTCATTTATTTGCATAATTATTTAGCTACTCATTGATCTTCACTTATATCTTTCGGAGTAGTTTGTCATTTGCTCTAGTGCTTCACTTATATCTTTTAGAGCATGGTGGTAGTTTTATTTTGAAGAAATAGATGAACTCTCATGCTTCACTTAGATTATTTTGAGAGTCATTAATAGCATGTAATTTGCTTAATGTTAATATACTTGGTATTCAAGATACGTGAAACTTTCTTTTGAGTGCGTTGAATACTAAGATAAGTTTGATGCTTGATAATTGTTTTGAGATATGGAGGTGATAATATCAAAGTCATGCTAGTTGGGTGATTATGAATTTAAAGAATGATTGTGTTGAAGTTAGCAAGTCCCATAGCATGCATGTATGGTTAAAGTTGTGTAACAAATTTGAAACATGAAGTGTACCTGGCTTGTGCATCCTTATGAGTGGCAGTCGGGGACGAGCGATGGTATTTTCCTACCAATCTATCCCCCTAGGAGCATGCGAGTAGTACTTGATTTTTGATGACTTCTAAATTTTTGCAATAAGTATATGATTTCTTTTGACTAATGTTGAGTCCATGGATTATACACACTCTCACCTTTCCGCCATTGCTAGCCTCTTTGGTACCGTGCATTGCCCTTTCTCACCTTGAGAGTTGGTGCAAACTTCGCCAGTGCATCAAAACCCCGTGATACGATACGCTCTATCACACATAAACCTCCTTATATCTTCCTCAAAACAGCCACCATACCTACCTATCATGGCATTTCCATAGCCATTCCGAGATATATTGCCATGCAACTTCCACCATCATCATCATGACATACATTACTTTTGTCATATTGCCATTGCATGATCTTGTAGTTGACATCATATTTGTGGCAAAGCCACCATGCATTATTTTTCATACATGTCACTCTTGATTCATTGCACCATCCCGGTACACCGCCGGAGGCATTCGTATAGAGTCATATCTTGTTCTAAGTTTCGAGTTGTAATCCTTGTGTTGTAATCAATAGAAGTGTGATGATCATGATTATTAGAGCATTGCCCAAATAAAAAAAAGAAAAGATAAAGGCCAAAAAGAAAAAAAGAAAGGCCCAAAAAAATAAAAAAATAAAGGGCAATGCCACTATCTCTTTTGCCACACTTGGGCTTCAAAGTAGCACCTTGTTCTTCATGTAGTGAGTCTCATATATTGTGCTTCAAAGTAGCACCTTGTTCCTCATATAGTGAGTCTCATAAGTTGTCTTTTTTTTATACTAGTGGGAATTTTTCATTATAGAACTTGGCTTGTATATTCCTACGATGGGCTTCCTCAAATGCCCTAGGTCTTCATGAGCAAGCAAGTTGGATGCACACCCACTAGTTTTCTTTTTTTGAGCATTCATAGCTCTAGTGCATCCGTTGCATAGCAATCCCTACTCCTCATGTTGACATCAATTGATGGGCATCTCCATAGCCCGTTGATTAGCCTTGTCAACATGAGACTTTCTCCTTTTTTGTCTTCTCCACACAATCCCCATCATCATATTCTATTCCACCCATAGTGCTATATCCATGGCTCACGCTCATGTATTGCGTGAAGGTTGAAAATGTTTGAGATTATTTAAGTATGAAACAATTGCTTGGCTTGTCATCGGGGGTATAAAAGTTGGGAACATCTTTGTGTGACGAAAATGAAGCATAGCCTAACTATATGAATTTGTAGGGATGCACTTTCTTTTGCCATGTTATTTTGAGAAGACATGATTGCTTTGATTAGTATGCTTGAAGTATTATTATTTTTGTGTCAATATGAACTTTTGTCTTGAATCTTTCGGATCTGAATATTCATATCACAATTAAGAAGATTTACATTGAAATTATGCCACAGTATCACTCCGCATCAAAAATTCTTTTTTATCATTTACCTACTCGAGGACGAGCAGGAATTAAGCTTGGGGATGCTTGATATGTCTCCAATGTATCTATAATTTTTGATTGCTCCATGCTACTTTATCTATTGTTTTAGGCAATATTGGGCTTTATTATCACACTTATATTATTTTTGGGACTAACCTATTAACCGGAGGCCCAACCCAGATTTGCTGTTTTATGCCTATTTCAGTGTTTCGAGGAAAAGGAATATCAGACGGAGTCAAAACGGAATGAAATCAACTGGAGAAGTTAATTTTGGAAGGAAACCAACCTGATGGGCTTGGAGTGCACGCCAGGGGAGTCCCGGGCTGCCCACGAGGGTGGGGGGCGCGCCCCCCCTGGGCGCGCCCCCTACCTCGTGAGCAACCCGGAGGTCCGCCGACGTACCCCCTGCACCCATATATACTCTTGTACCCTAAAACTTCCAGAACAGAAGATAGATCAGGAGTTCCGCCGCCGCAAGCCTCTGTAGCCACCAAAAACCAATCGGGACCCTGTTCCGGCACTCTGCCGGAGGGGGATCCCATCATCGGAGGCCATCTTCATCATCCCAGCGCTGTCCATGACGAGGAGGGAGTAGTTCACCCTCGGGGCTGAGGGTATGTACCAGTAGCTATATGTTTGATCTCTCTCTCTC
>NW_021223180.1:0-11075 GCF_002162155.2 Triticum dicoccoides
ATCTTTTTGGAGAGGCTGTTCAAGCCATCCGTAGTATGGGAAGGGGAACCCGGCAATAACATCCCGGACCCAACCGCACTGCCCGATACCGAACACTCTGACATAATCGGAGGCTCTGTCACCGAAATAACATCTTCAGCCCATGCCATAATGGTCGTCATCGCCCCGTGGACAGAACCATTCCTGGCCTACTTAACTAGGCAGGAACTACCTGAGGACCAAAATGAGGCACGCTGCATAGTGCGGCGATCCAAAGCCTACAAGGTCCATGAGGGAGAGCTTTATAAGAAAAGCACAACCGGAGTCCTTCAAAGGTGCATCTCCGAAGAGGAAGGGCGGAATCTTCTGGCGGAAATTCATGCCGGACTCGGCGGCCGCCACGCTGCAGCCCAGGCCCTTGTAAGCAAGGCCTTCCATACAGGTTTTTATTGGCCGACGGCCTGGCAGACGCTCAGGACTTAGTCCAACACTGCGTTGGTTGCCAGCTTTTTGCAAATCAAAGCCATATGCCACCCACCGCCCTCCAAACAATCCCCATTACCTGGCCCTTCGCGGTCTGGGGGCTTGACATGGTTGGACCCCTTAAAGGGGGAACCCGCAAGAAAAAATACTTGCTGGTCATGGTGGACAAATTCACCAAATGGATAGAAGCCAAACCTGTTAAAACGGCCGAATCCGGACTAGTGATAGACTTCTATCCGGGGTCGTACACCGTTACGGCGTCCCCCACAGCATCATCACTAATAACGGCACGAATTTCACGGACGACGAGGTAAAACTCTGGTGCAAAAACATGAGCATCAAGCTCGATTATGCTTCCGTCTATCACCCGCAAACCAATGGTCAAGTCGAACGAGCAAATGGTCTTATTATGTGCGGCATCAAACCCAGATTAGTGCGGTCTTTAAAGGAATCTAACACACACTGGGTAGAGGAGCTCGACTCCGTACTCTCGGGGCTGCGGACCACGCCGAATCGCACCACCGGATACACACCATTCTTTATGGTATACGGCGCAGAGGCAGTTCTGCCCTGCGATATAATCCATGACTCACCTCGAGTGCGCATGTACGAAGAAAGAGAAGCCGAGCTCGATCGGCAGGACAGTTTGGACGCCTTGGAGGAGGAGCGTGACGTGGCAAAAGCCCGTTCCGCATTCTATCAACAGCAGGCTCGAAGGTACCAAAGCAGAGAAGTACCGACCAAAACTTACAATGTTGGCGAGTTAGTTCTACGCCTGCCGGATAAGAAAAGGGACAACTCCAGCCCAAATGGGAGGGTCCCTTCATTATTGACCAAGTCCTGACTGGTGGAGCGTACCGTCTGCGGGATGCATCGGACAATCGACTCGACCCGAACCCATGGAACGCGTCCCGACTCCGAAGATTTTACGCCTAGCGCCAGACTCTGTGTTCGTCTCCTTCCTCTGTCCATTTTTTATATACTTTCTGTCCTATATTTCTCTCCTTCCCCCCTTTCTTTTCTATCACAGCCTTTAAGGGCCTATTTGTGCCTCGTTTGCACACAACTGACGCGCTATCCGCGCTCATTATCCCTGGGGGCTTCTTTAACAGAAGCTTATTTATACGGGCTTTATGCCCAACACATGTGTTATACTTCCGCATGTACCTTTTATTCACCATTATATGCATCGATATGACTTAAGTTTTGGCCAAGATGGGTTGCCTGGCTCTTGTATTTATGCCCTACGTTCCCATTAATTCGGCTAGGGCATAAGGGGAGCACCTCTGTGATTATTACTGCCGGCTCTGCCGGATGTGTACCTTAGACTGGATGAAGCCGAAAGCTAGCGTTCTTAAGGGAATATTCGGTCGATGAACAAAAGGTGTTTTTCTTTCTTTATATATATGTGCCCCCAGATGTTTTTTCTGCGTCTCTTTTCGCAGTCCGGACATGCACTTTAGGACATGCGTCCCAGGGAAAGGAACCCCTAACGAAACTATTCTCCCTGGAAGATGTTTCTTACTAACCATGTAATATAACATAACTAGTTGGGAACTTGTCTGTTCAAGCACTAATGACCCCTACGCCTGGTCTCCATGCATGCCCCAGTTCTTACATAACCGAGAGGGTATTCGGATTCACTCCGGACTATCGGGTCCGGGGGTCGAAGCGAAAAGGTCCGCCATGACAAATTATCTACAATCTGGCTAGAAGGCATTATACATGTCACTTTAAATTACATAGTCAATTTGACTGGCTAAATTCCTCTTCTATACCATCCAACAAGTTGTCTAATATACAGTCCTGTTGGGAATACTTTGCGGCCAATTCTACCTGGCTATACACTAAGCTCACGGGGATCTCCTTCCCATCGGGCCCCACAGGTCCAACCTCGGCCATGTGGTTTGGGTCAGCCTTCGTGTACTGCGTCTTCACCATGGCCCAGGATTCCCTGGCACCTTGACGGCAGGCCGGTATCTTCCATAATCGGAAGCGCCACCGCGCTCCCTTAAGCTTCTCCGTAAGCTCTCCAAGGCCTTCGGGCAAGGAGACGGATGGCTATAAGGCATGGGCAACACCTCGCATCACCTGTCGAACTCGTTCATACAGTTGTGACAGCTCTGGTAGAAGATCACCCGCAGACCCGGGCATTTCATCCGTGGGACGACCCGTCAGCACACCTACACACATAACTCTGTTAGCGGGCCTCTTCGCCGAACTCTTCTTAAAGTTCGTTCAAGAACTTACTAAAAATGCCGCGTCGAAGCCGACGATTCTCCTTTACGGAGTCCGCCAGCTGGGCATGAACATCCTTTAGTTCCACGCTCAGCTGTTGGCATCCTGGAGATTATTTTTCTCCTGCCTAACCCTCGTAAGCACGCTCTCACCAGCGTTTAGCCGGCGTAGGAGATGCTGCTCATTCGGATTTCCTCCGGCGCCTTCTGCAATATTTATTGTCAGATTCGCACATATGCCGTATTATATGCGGTACCTATCACTTGAAATATGTACTACCAGAGGGGGTCTTCTTGGACTCCTCTTCTGCTGCTAGTGTGGCCTAAAGTTGGGCCTTGCACTTTTCCAACTCCTGAGACAATTGGGTATTCTTCTCTGTAAGAACCTGCACAAATAATGATCCTTAAATCAGCTATGCCAACTGTTTCAACTCTCGGGGGCTACTGCTATACATAATCATCAAACTTTCTTACCCGTATGTCCTTTACATACTGCTCCGTGGCTCTGGCTAGACCATTTTGAGCAGCACGGAGGTACGCATCTCCCGAGTTGAAGGCGTCGAATGCCTCTCGGGAGAAACAAGCTTCACGAAGAACAGTCCGGCGATGCCTGTGGTTCATGGCACTTTCCACCTTGGAATTTGTGGCGGACAGTCTGTCTGCATCCTTTGTCGGAGGAGCTTCCGGCACGCGCTCCGTATTCACTTCCGCTTCCAGACCCGGGCTTGGAGCCTGCCAGTGGAGGCGCAATTGGAAACCTCTCCGGATATAGTCTGGCGAGTGTTCTTTTTCCTAAAGAAAAAGCACGGGCGTTAGTATGCCTCCGAAAACGATATCTTGGAATAGGACGGCGTGGCATACCGCTGCACCGGTGTCTCAATCCGGACTGCACGTCTTTTCAACCTGCCTGGCCTTGCAGCCCCTTGTTGGCTAGTCGCCGCAGGCTCTGTATTCCGCCTCGAGGGCCTCCCCTGCAAAACACCGTTGGTATACGGTAATCAAAAATACGCAAGGACGGATCCTTTTCAAAGTGTTGGGACTTTGGTCTTAGTTACTTGTGAGGCTGGAAGTAGCCCAGGATAATCGGCCGTGATGGCCACTAGGGCGTTGTCATTATTTAATTGGTAAAATACCCTATCGATCAGCTCCACAGATATGTCTGGATCCTCTTGGGAGGCCGGGTCAAGGGACCGTTCCGGATCCTCAGGTTGTGGAGGAGGGCTGTTTATCTCCCTTATAGCCTTGCGCAGCTCCTGCATTGGAATCGCTAGATAAAATACTTAACCACGGGAATATGGAACGGATGGGCAAGAAAAAGTGGCAGTTTACCTGGCTCGGAGGGTTGTACATAGAAAATCCGCCCTGTGGATTGACACGGAGGAATTCCTCCTCTTCTCCATTGTACAAAGTTGACAAGATCTTTATTAGAGCAGCCTCCGATTCCGGCCCCTTCCGGCCGCAGCGGGTGGCGTCATCATCCCCGTTGAAATCCCACATGGGGTCGCCTCTATACTGAAGCGGCTGCACCCCCCGCATAATGCATCTGGCCATGACCTCGATCATGGTCAATCCGGATTGAGCTAATGACCTTATCCGGCTCGTCAGGTAAAGAACGTCCCTGTCGTCTTCCTCCTAGTGGCTCCATGGACGCCAGCTCAGGCGCTTCTTCAAAGGAGCATTGTCGAACTCAGAGAGGCCGGTCCGAATAGGATCCGGAAGAGGGACATCTTCTATGTAAAACCATTCAGAAGGCCAGTCTTCGGACGCCTTCTTCGGGGTTCCGGATAGGTATCCGGTCCCGGCGATGCGCCATACTTCGGCTCCGCCCACTTGATATATTGATCCCCTCTGTGAATGGGGCACAAGGCAGAACAACTTCTTCCACAGTGCGAAATGAGCCTCGCAGCCTAAGAACAGCTCGCAAAGGGCTATGAAGCCCGCGATATGCAATATGGAGGCAGGCATAAGGATGTGCAACTGGAGGCCGTAGAACTCCAGGAGCCCCCGGAGAAACCGATGAATTGGAAATCTGAGCCCTCTTACCAAATAAGGGACAAGGCATACCCGCTCTCCCTTGGAGGGATTGGGAAGGCTCTCCGCTTGCTCTCCGCCATTATAGGTGACGAGCCCGGCTCGAACCGGGACCATGTAGGCTGGGGGGTGAAATCCCTTGGTCTGTAGCATCACTAGTTTGCTGTGCGGGATGGAACACCTCTCCCAATCTCCGGGCTTGGGGCTGGGGGACGAGAGGAGGAGCTGCGCTGACCGGCCATGTTGGAATGGATTTTTCCGGGCACGCTT
This sequence comes from Triticum dicoccoides, assembly GCF_002162155.2. NCBI lineage: Eukaryota > Viridiplantae > Streptophyta > Magnoliopsida > Poales > Poaceae > Triticum > Triticum dicoccoides. Next base: position 5,001 of record NW_021223180.1, read on the forward strand.
CAATGAATGCTCTCCAAGGGAGGATGGTGTGGTTTGGATTTGGATCCTTGTCTCTTTAAATATACAGTTTACTTATGCAGCTAGGGTGGCAAACGCAAAATCGCCCTGACTTCTCACATTCGCTTGACGCGTGGAAGACGACCATTATTGGGCACAGAAGCCAAGAAATGCAACGGTTACGGAAAGCCGGACATTATTTAACAAGTTTCAAGATTTGGAGAAGAACCCGCCTTGCAATGCCGAAGACAATCTATGCGCTGGGCTCATCGTCATTGAAGCCTGGTTCGGGGGCTACTGAGGGAGTCCTGGATTAGGGGGTATCCGGACGGCCGAACTATAACCTTTGGCCAGACTGTTGGACTATGAAGACACAAGATTGAAGACTTCTCCCCATGTCCGGATGGGACTTTCCTTGGCGTGGAAGGCAAGCTTGGTGATACGGATATGTAGATCTCCTCCCATTGTAACCGACTCCGTGTAACCCTAGCCCCCTCCTGTCTATATAAACCGGAGGGTTTAGCCCGTAGGACAACAACAATCATACCATAGGCTAGCTTCTAGGGTTTAGCCTCTCTGATCTCGTGGTAGATCCACTCTTGTACTACCCATATCATCAATATTAATCAAGAAGGAGTAGGGTTTTACCACCATCGAGAGGGCCCGAACCTGGGTAAAAACATTGTGTCCCTTGTCTCCTGTTACCATCCGGCTAGACGCACAGTTCGGGACCCCCTACCTGAGATCCGCCGGTTTTGACACCGACAGGGAGATATACAAACGGGCACGACTGGGTTACCCACGCCCGTATTGATGAGAATTCCGGGATAAGGGGCACGATCTCTGCTTTGACAAGAGGTGCCAAGGAAACCGCCTCGCAAAATGCGCTGAGGTGGGATAATGAAAATGATTCAAATAAAGGCTTGGTTGTGGTGTGATGACACTGCGGAGTACGTCAGCAGATTAGATTTTTGAAAATATTACTCTCTACGGTGGTATGTGGAACTTGTTTTGCAGAGCCGTACATGATCCTTGTGTTCAAAATCTTCTATGAAGTATTCGGAGGAGGAACCCGCCTTGCAATGCCGAAGACAATCTGCATGCCGGACTCTTCGTCATTGAAGCCTGGTTCAGGGGCTACTGAGGGAGTCCTGGATTAGGGGGTGTCCGGATGGCCGGACTATAACCTCTTGCCAGACTGTTGGACTATGAAGATACAAGATTGAAGACTTCGTCCCGTGTCCGGATGGGACTTTCCTTGGCGTGGAAGGCAAGCTTGGCGATACGGATATGTAGATCTCCTCCCCTTGTAACCGACTCTGTGTAACCCTAGCTCCCTCCGGTGTCTATATAAACCGGAGGGTTTAGTCCGTAGGACAACAACAATCATACCATAGGCTAGCTTCTAGGGTTTAGCCTCTCTGATCTCGTGGTAGATCTACTCTTGTACTACCCATATCATCAATATTAATCAAGCAGGAGTAGGGTTTTACCTCCATCCAGAGGGCCCGAACCTGGGTAAAAACATTGTGTCCCTTGTCTCCTGCTACCATCTGCCTAGATGCACATTTCGGGACCCCCTACCCGAGATTCGCCGGTTTTGACACCGACAACGCCCTTTTCACAGGAATCGGCCTCTGTTGGGCCATGCCACATGTCGACGTATCATAGGCGCCTTATGTCCAATGAGTGGATGACATCTGTCCCAATGATGAGCCGACACGTGTTTCCTCCAGCCAATGATGATTTTACAAGTGGAAAATCCCCATTGGTCGGGGCTGTTAATGGGTTATCGGATCCAAAACCCGACCTGATAGCTTAACGGCGTTCCATTGCGGTGGATGCCACGTGTCGGTCACACTTGACGAAAGAACTTCTGTGACGCGCGATTTATCGTCATGGAAGTGGACACTTCCGTGATGATAATTTTGGTAATGTCATGGAACACTTCTACGACAGCACAGGTATGACTATCTTGATTCTGTCATAAAATCGTCTTGGATGTACATGCATGACAGAAAACGCGACCTATTGTGACAAACACGTATCATCACGGAAGTGTATTTTTTGTAGTGCAAGCAGTTAAGCTGTTTAAACCGCCATGAGCGGTCAAGATTATCAATCGAGCATGGCCTTTTTAGGCCGGTGATAAGAGTCGCCATGGCTAGGTGGATCTAATAGATACAGGTTTTTTGCCTAAGTGTTGCATAAATAAGTTTCGTAGATTGCAGCTATTATTTTGGATCAAATGGCTGTTCAGAAAAGAAAATATTCTTGACCTAAAAACGAAGTACACATGAGTTCATCAGTTCGAATGAGGCCTTTTTACAAGAAAAAGGGGTCTACTAGTATTGAAAATGGATGCGAAACAGCTACCGCATGAGTTTCATACTTCTTTTGGATCCAAAGAGGCTGCGATGGAGAAACTACGAAGAACCCGTGATGAACAACGAAGAATGCAGAAGAACTCGCAAACCCTAATGTGGATCTAAGGTGCGGAGAGGCGAAGACTTACGGCTGCAGATCTACTGCGGAGGGTCGTCGCCATTCTCTGGACTGATTCAGGTTGATTGAGCGGCCAAGGTCGAGGAAGACGAGGTGCGCTGCGGTGGCGGCGGAGCTCGAGCAGCAGTAAGGTTGCAAGAGGAAGAAGAAGAGGAAACGGGAGAATGAGAAGAGACCTGGTCATGCCTATTTATAAGGGAAGACTGATAAGTGAGCGCGAAAAACAAGGAGGCCAAAGACATAGTTATCCAGCTGCAAGGACGCCTCGATTTTTGGGATGGTCATTAAGATAAAGATTCGTTGAGATATGTTGGACAAAATGTTCATTTATGGTAGGTGACGTCATGGCGGGTTACCACAGATTGAAAGGATGATGTCATGGCGGGTTACAAAAATTTCATAAGCAAAGAGTAGAAGATTTTTCTTAAGTGTTGAAGATTGACATGAACCAGTTCAAATCAATCTGGGGCCTAATGTTGGGGATATAACTATTAGGTATGACCCGCCCAGGAGGGGCCGGGTTATACCTATGAGTACTCTTGAAGCCCAAGACCAAGCTTGAAGATGGCGGCTCAGTTAAGGGCCCAAAGCCCAGAGGCGACTTAAGGCCCGTAGAGATAAACCGCCATATGTACATTGTCGGGACCCCGATCCTAAGTCACACCGATCTAGCATGTAACACTTCATATCACTTTGCGGCCTCACGCACGGTATTCCCACGGGGTGCCACCTTACCTGGCCCGGGACCGTTTGCGCCTTTTGGCTCACGTATATGATAGTGCCGCTAGCATCCATATGACAGAGAACCCGGGCCGACATGACTAGTAGTGATCCAAAGTGGAACTAACTTGCAGGGACAGGCATCCATGAATCAACCATGAGCATGTCGGTCAACAGCGTATGAATCCGGCTATAGCACTGGGCTAACAGGACTCCGGGAAACCGGGCTGTAGCAAGCTAGGCAGGACTCTGGATGTCACCGCGTGACATTTCCCCGAAGGGACAGACACAGGAACGAACTGAATCACATGCCGGCCAGTCAAGTGTTCCGGAGCAGTAGTGCTGGGCTAGCAGGACTCCGGTGAACCGGGCTATAGCGAACTACTATGACTCATGGAAGCACAAGACTACATTTCCCCATAAGAGAGGTTACCAGAGGTAAACAACTAGGTTGTCGGATCCCACACATAGCAATACACGTTACACGTACGCATAACATGCAAGTATGTGATGTACAACATGGCATCACAACATAACTCAAACTCATATAGATAAAGGCCCAGAAGAGCCACATAGCATTCAATACAAACAGGGGTCTCATGACCCATCATTCAGAGCATACAAGCAACGGAAGCATTACATGTCTGAGTACAGACAACTTCAAAAGGAAAAGACTAAGAAGCCTCACTAAACATGACCCTCCCAAGGGTACAAGATCGTAGCTGGGATACAAGCTACTCGTCGAAGTCACTAGTGTAACCAACTGCAAAACATAAATAAGCAAACGTGAGTACAAAAGGTACTCAGCAAGACTTACATCAGAGCTATCTACATATGGAACATTATCAACAAAGGGGGTGGTGGAGTTTTAACAGCAGCAAGCCAGCTTTGACTCAGTGGCTAACCTATACTACGAGTATCAGAAACTTCTTTGAGGTGAGAAGACGCACACGAGTCCACATATTCACCATATCAATACTCCACTATGGATCCATTCTCGTCTCCCTACGAGAAGGCCATCCATAGCACTCACGCTTATCTTGCGGATTTTAGGGTATCCACTTCAAGTTGTCTATGTACTACATAAGTTCTCCAAGTTTCCATATCCGAGGAAAACGGCTATTCGAATAGATAACATTGACCCTGCAGGGGTGTACTCCTTCACACACGCTCTCGCCACTTATAGCCTTGTACACGTCATGTACCTCGGAAACCTTCAAGTGGAAGCCGGGCGACGGTGTCGGCCACGACCTGACTAACCACACAAGCCTCTCGTCTAGGTTTATCGCCTATTCGGGTTCCATCCGCAAGGAGATCCGGCCGGGGTGTCGCTCACGGCCCCAAACGATGTGTGCAGGGTTCCCAAGCCCACCATCCGGGTGCCACTTGGTACACCGTGCCATGGTGCCTAGTCTGTCCCAAGCCCGTCCCGTCGAACACCACCTGGTAGACAAGTAGCACTACCTACAAATGCCAGAAACTAGTTGCAACTCCTGGACAGAGATCAAGTGGATTAATAAGCCGAGAGGGGCCGGATAACCGGAACCCAACGCGTGATAGTAACTGGACTTGGATAACATACACAGAACTCAGTGCTTAGGGACGGTTCCAATGAGACAACCCACCATGTACTCCTACATGGCCTCTCATCGCTACCTTTACCAAAACGTGTTCACACACTTAGCCTTTATCGGTAGGACATGTTCACCGCTCTGATTCATTCTGATGAATCAGACCTGACACAACTCTAAGCATAGCTGCCATAAAGAAATCAAGCATGGATGAGTAGGCACATCAAGGCTCAAGCAACTCCTACTCATGCTAGTGGGTTTTCAATTATTTATTGTGGCAATGACAGGTCATGCAGAGGAATGGGTTCAACTACCGCAGCAGAAAGTAGCAGTTGAATCGTTGTTGTCCTAATGCAGTATAAGGAGCAGGAGCGAGAGAGTGGGATTTATCGAAATGCTCAAGGGGGGGGGATTGCTTGCCTGATAGATCCACGAAGAAGCACTGCTCCTCAGACAGGTACTCGGGACACCTTCCGGAGTAGAACCAATCGAGAGGGGACAGTGCCGGCAATCATTAAACAACCATAAGCAACAATATGATGCATGAAGATGACATTTCAAAGATGCTATGATTTGCCCTAATGCATCTAGCATCAATTTGTTTGAAGTCCATATGAACTATGGGTTCATATGCAAACCCCAAATTAAGTATATAACATGCTGTTATTACGTTTTCACTTATACAGGAAGTATAAGTTGGTTTTTCATGCATGAAACTGGCATAAATGGATTCCTTGCATTTTTATGATGATTTTTCATATATAAATTATTTCATTCTGAGCTACGGTTTAATTTCTATGATTTTTAGAAGTTTTAACTATTTTCTGAAATTCTCTGAATTATTTAAAATCCAGAAATCAATTACTGCGTCAGCGTGACGTCACAGAGGCATCAGCAGGGCTGACCAGGTCAAACCTGACATGTGGGGGCCACACGTCGGTGACACTGGGGTTAACCCCGGGTCAAACCCACACTGACTAGGGTTTAACTTGGCTCTGGGGCTCACTGTCAGTCTCAGGGGGGATTAGGCTGTGGAATTAGCGCTAATTAAGCCGCCGCGTCAGCCTCGCCGGAGTTCGGTCGGCGACGACCAAACCGCACGGCGGTGCTTCCCCGGAATGCGCTACAGGCGGCGGAAGAGCGTGCGGGGACTACCAATCGGCAGCCCGCGCTCGACCGCATCCACCTGGGCATAGGGGGGTCCCGGGGACGGCGGAGCTCACCGGAGCAGGGCTCGCGGCGGTGGCCGGAGCTCGGATATGCGCGGGCGGGGTGCTGCAGC
>NW_021223181.1:0-1655 GCF_002162155.2 Triticum dicoccoides
TCAAAGTCCATAGGACTAGTGAGAAATACCAACTAAGCCAGAGCAAAGCTCAAACTTATTGGTAGGAATAGGCTTTGTCATCATATCAACAGGATTACCATGAGTACTTATTTTGCATACCTTGAAATCACCTTTAACAACAACATCTCGAATATAGTGATATCTCACATCAATGTGCTTTTTCTCTCATGATACATTGGATTCTTTGTAAGATATATAGCACTTTGACTTTCACTAAATACGGTAGGGAAAGATAAATCTCCACAAAGCTCAGAATATAAACCCCTCAACCAGATAGCTTCTTTGCATGCCTGAGAAATAGCCATATACTCAGAGTGAGTAGTGGAACAAGCCACAATAGGCTGCAAAGTTGCTCTCCAACTCATAGCACAACAACAATGGTGAAAACATAACCTATGAGCGATCTTCTCTTATCCAAATCACCAGCAAAATCAGAATCAACAAAACCAACAAGTCGATCTCCAGTTCTCCCAAACTTTAAATACGCATTAGAAGTACCTCGCAGGTATCTGAAAATCCACTGAACTACTTTCCAATTATGTTTTCCAAGATGAGCCATGTATCCACTGACAACACTCAAAGCATATGATAAATCCGGACGAGAACAAACCATGGCATACATAAGTGAACTAACTACACTCGAATAGGGAACTGTAGACATGTAATCAATATCTGCATCTGACTTAGGACATAAAGTTGATGATAATTTGAAATGTGCAGCTAACGGAGTACTCATCGGCTTGGCACTATGCATATTAAAACGACGAATAACTTTATCAATATATCCCTTCTTACTTAGATATACTTTTCCAGATGGCCTATCTCTAGATATTCCCATGCCAAGTATTATCTTTGTTGCACCCAAATCCTTCATCTCAAATTCATTACCCAGTTGATTCTTTCGCTCATTAATCTATGACATATCCTTTGCACCAATTAGCATATCATCAACATAAAGGAGCAAATAAATAGCTGAACCATTGACAGCTTTCAAATAAATATAGAAGTGTCAAATCTCTTGTACCACTGTCTAGGGGATTGCTTCAATCCATAAAGATATTTCTTTAACTTACAGACAAGCTTTTCTTTTCTAGGAATAACAAAACCTCGAGTTCTTCCATATAAATATTCTCTTCTAATTCTCCTTGTAAGAGTGCACTTTTAACATCCAATTGTTCAACCTCAAAAATCATGCATGGCAACAATACTGAGTAAAGTGCGAATAGAGCTATGCTTCACAACAAGAGAAAAGACTTTGTTATAGTCAATACCTGGAATTTGACTGTAACCTTTAGCAACTAACTTTGCTTTATATCTTGTCTCATCATTAGGAGAAACACCTTGTTTACTTTTGAAATCCCACTTGCAACAAATATGTTTCTTCTCTCTAGGTAATTTTACTAAATCCCAAGTGCCATTCTTTTCAAGTGATTCCATCTCATCATGCATAGTGGTCATCCACCTATTACTATCACAAGAAATAATAGCTTCAAAATATGAAGAAGAATCACCATTACCTTCAATTTCTTATGCAATAGATAAAGCAAAACAAACAATATTGCACTCTTCAATTAAACTTTCTGGTTTATTAAGACCCCGCCAAACTCTGTCAGGTGCAAGATTCCAACTAGGTG
>NW_021223182.1:0-1319 GCF_002162155.2 Triticum dicoccoides
ATGCCGCTCTCCGCTACTGATTGAGCCCACGTATCTTTTTTCTATCGGGGTACCTATTTGTATACTATTAGATGATCCCTGCGCATTGCCGTGGAAAATTTGTTAAAGGTAATACATAAAATGGTACTTAAAACAAGTAAAACTATTTGCAAACAAGTGTTCTCATCATGGTCGCTTGCACCAAGGGAAGATGGGAGGCGTGGCTGGAAGGTAGAGCGTCGAACTCCGACAAGACAGTTGGAGAAGAACTGGACATCTCTTTGGAGAGTCCAAGTGCCGTCAAAGATCAGGGTATTTTTGTGGCGGCTTGCCAAGCACTCACTTCTCACGGCAAAATCATGCCACTCCCTCCGTACTCCATAGTGAGAGTAAGGTAGATAATAACATCACACATAACTAGGTAAAATAGATGATAGATGATGTGGCAAGAAGTTAATGAGGAAAAAGAGGCATATGGTAACATTGTATGTTATTCATACTATGAGTAACATCACACATACCAAAACAAGATGAGTCTATAACCTAATAAATGGAGTATTGCATGACACCATACATATGTTACTCCTCGTTATGTAGGTAGTAACATAGACTAGTAACATATGCATGTTACTAAAGTTACTCCCCACTATGGGTAGTCTAAGTCATCTTACGTTGTGCATCAGGACCAAAACGAAGGGAAAACAAGAGAGCGTAATGTTCATTAGCTAATTAATACCATTGCATGCAATGAATTAACCACTGCATGCCGTGGTAGGTAGTCTCAACTCATTAAAAACATACACGCCCCACATCTCTTATTGGTTGATTCATTTATTTATGTCAAGAAATAAGAAATAAGGTGAGAGTTAATGCACCACCCCTGAGTGTTTTGAGACTATATGATTTTCATAAAATGACTAATGCATCGATACAGAGGAAGTAGTTCATAGGAATGCATGTTACACGAGATGCAAGATACACGGTCACATGGATTCCTCAAGGGTAAGGCATTCCCGTCTGGAGTGCACAATGTCAGTGTGCGTATGGGCTGTGGCTGACGAGTACGTGACCAAACTATTGCAGAACCGGTGAGAACCCCATAAACTGGAATGACCTTTTACTCTGATTGATCACTTGAAATCCCATAAACCCCATAAACCCCATAAACCCCATAAATCCCATAAACCCCATAAACCCCATAAACCCCGTAAATCCTCATGTGCATTAGCAATTTAATGAAAACACCAATTTTAAACATTCTTGATGTTGTTATCATGATGCGGATGACATACGCAAGTTTAAGCAATTTTATGAGAATGTTGACATGAGCATATTATGAA
>NW_021223183.1:0-539 GCF_002162155.2 Triticum dicoccoides
ACTATTCTAATTTGAAAACTAGTGGCACTATTAAAGTTAATCACAAACTTGAGATTCACACAATTTTCAAAGAATTCAAATTTTAACTATTCTAATTTGAAAACTAATGGCACTAGTAAAGTTAATCACAAACTTGAGATTCACACAAATTTCAAAGAATTCAAATTTTAACTATTCTAATTTGAAAACTAATGGCACTAGTAAAGTTAATCACAAACTTGAGATTTACACAAATTTCAAAGAATTCAAATTTTAACTATTCTAATTTGAAAACTAATGGCACTAGTAAAGTTAATCACAAACTTGAGATTCACACAAATTTCAAACAATTCAAATTTTAACTATTCTAATTTCAAAACTAGTGGCACTAGCAAAGTTAATCACAAACTTGAGATTCACACAAATTTCAAAGAATTCAAATTTTAACTATTCTAATTTTAAAACCAGTGGCACTAGCAAAGTTAATCACAAACTTGAGATTCACACAAATTTCAAAGAATTCAAATTTTAACTATTCTAATTTTAAAACTAATGGCACT
>NW_021223184.1:0-1464 GCF_002162155.2 Triticum dicoccoides
AGGCCCATCAGTTTCGGTAGATAGAGTAACGTAGGTGACTTGGTCATGTCACTTTCTAAATTTGTTTGTCATGTTTATATTGTGTGGACCAATGGATAACACTATTTTTCGATCCTAGAAGGTGACCAGCAATAGTTCGACTTGGTCTAGATAATCTTAGTTGCAACATTTGTGTATGCACTACTATGCATCTAAGGGCTCCTTTGGTTCAAAGGAAAAGTGGAGGAAAGTCATAGGAATAGGAAAATTTCCCATGGTGATACTATTCATGCCTTTGATTCAAAGGAACGGAGGAACTATTTCTTTGATCCTAGTTTCAAAGGGAAAATGCAGGAATTATAAAATTCACTTGGAACTCTCTTTCAAATTCATTTCCCCAAAATACGAGACTAACATCCTTACTGGCAAAATAACTTTCTAAATAAACATTTTCATGTGGTTTGACTTGAACTGACCATGTTTTATTAGAATTCCTGTGTTTTTCCAAATTCCTTTGAACCAAACACCAAAATTGACAAAATTCTTGTGTTTAGCAATCCTTTGTTTCGCACGTGTATTCCTACACCATGCATATGTTTTTTTTATTCCTGCGTTTTTTAAATCTTTTGAACCAAAGCAGCCCTTATCTTGATTGGATTACATTCGGTTGCAATTTTGTGTGTTTTGGAATGTCCATCATTCAAGAAAAGAGGTAGAGGTACATACGAACATATTGAGCAGCTAACAAAATAAAATGTACTACTTGTGACCAGACATAATGTTGATGCATGCAGTAAACACACAGGCCCAAGCTGGACGATGTAGACACAGAGAGAAACAGAAGTGAAAAGGAGGAAACAATAAAAAGAAGAAGAAATAACTGACATTACTCACAATGAGTGATACATAGTTTATCCGAGGGCAGAAGCAGAGGCGAATAATTCTGCAGTTCTTTTTCCCTTTTAGGGAGCATAATTCAATCATCCCCGATATACTACATCCCAGTAGAAATTGTTGTTTCTCATGAAAAAAAGTTCATTCAAAGACATTTTCTAGCGAAGCAACAACATATCTGAGCATGAAGATTTGGCTATCGGGATCTAGAGACCCTCCTTTTTAGGCTGATACATCCCACTCAAAAAATCCAATTTACTCCCTTTATTCCATTATATAAGGTGTATTTGTTTTTTTCAAAAGTCAAACGAGTGTACGTTTGATCTAGTTTTTAGGAAAGTGTATGAATATCCACAATTTGAAATTTATATCATTTGGTCCATCATGAAAAGTAGTTTCATATTTTATATATTAGGTATTTCATATGCTGTTTTTTTATTCTATAATCTTGGTCAAACATTCAAATGATTGACTTGCACAGAAATCAATACACCTTATATTCTGGTACGGACGGAGTATAAGTTAAAATTTCCAACTTTTTACGGACGGATAGCTATTGATATCTCCTACAAATCTATAAAGTTTCCTTAA
>NW_021223185.1:0-640 GCF_002162155.2 Triticum dicoccoides
TGTTGCTCTGAACATTATTCAAACAACAGAGATAGAGCACAGTCTATTGGTATATACATGAGCATTAAGCTAGGAGAATTCTTAGCTAATCCTTGATGAGACATTGGTGTGCTGAATTATCTCTGTTACCCACCATAATTTATTTTTTTATATGAAATATGCATGCTTGTATGTGTTGTCCCATTTTTTAGTACTTGCGGTGTCATCTTCAATTTTTTTTCTCATAAATTATGATTTTTTTTAGTTATAAATTTTTAGGTTTCTAATCTGGTGCCTGCTACTCCTTTTGACCATTTTTGCAGGTCGTAGTTGAAATAGACCCACAAGACAGAAATCAGCTCCGGATTAGTCCTTCTGAAGCTGAGTTATTTTACATCAGTTTACCCCCTTTTAGCAGCTGCCATTTTTTTCGGTACTCCTTTCGAGCATTGTTCAAAGAAATCAGCAGCTGCCATTATTTTACATCAATTTACCCCCTTTTAGCAGCTACCATTTTTTTCTGGTACTCCTAGCATTGTTCAAAGAAATCAGCAGCTGTCATTATTTTTACATCAGTTTACCACCTCTTACTAGCAAGGAACAACTCATTTCTCTCGCTACTCCTAATTTTTTCTTGTGCTTTTCTGTAGGAGGAGAAATT
>NW_021223186.1:0-2690 GCF_002162155.2 Triticum dicoccoides
CGGAGCATCGAACGGACTCCAGATCAGCCCTCCCGAGAGGTTTTAGGGCTTGGCGGCGGCTCCGTATCGTAAAACGCGATGATTTCTTCTCTTTGATTTTTTCTCCCCGAAAGCAAATGTATAGAGTTGGAGTTGGCGTCGGAGGAGCTCCAGGGGGCCCACTAGGTAGGGGCGCGCACCCTAGGGGGGGGCGCCCCCCCACCCTCGTGGACAGGGTGTTGGCCCCCTGGTCTTCATCTTTGGCGAGGATTTTTTATTATTTCTGAAAAGTTGTTCCGTGGAGTTTTAGGTCATTCCGAGAACTTTTGTTTCTGCACATAAATAACACCATGGAAAGTCTACTGAAAACAGCGTCAGTCCGGGTTAGTTCCATTCAAATCATGCAAGTTAGATTCCAAAACAAGGACAAAAGTGTTTGGAAAAGTAGATACGACGGAGACCTATCAGCGGCGCCAGAGCATCCCATGTCCTTCACTGATCAGCTGAAACAGCTGCCGGAGCTGCATAGGGTGGACGAACTAGCCATGAAGGATTTGATAATCCGGCTATGGCCAGCCGAAGCTATGCCAAGTAGCTACTTCGGACTCATGAGGTGGATGGTGAACGCATGTCCTCGGCTGGACGTTGTCAAGCGCTCGGCATGCATTGAAGGTGCACGCATAGCCTTCGCCCATTGCAAGATGTGGTGGGCGAAGATGGACGCCGTCGAAGTGACCAGAGGGCCATCGGAGGTCAATGAGCACCGCACACCCGACAGGTATTTTGCGGATGTCCTGAAGGGGCTCGCCTTGCGGCAGCACAATGTTCGCAGGACATTGTATTTGAATAAATGTATTCATGTTGCTTTTGCATTGTATTATAAAAAAACAAAGCTTGTTTTGTGATGTAATTTTGTTATGCTTTAATTGTTTCCTCCTGTGCGGCCGTGTTGTATGTAATCTGAGGGTTGGCCAGTCGTCGGCTTCTGCCCTCATGTAGGTAGTACGGAGGTGTTCGGGATGGAATCTAAACAATCTTTATCCAATTATATGGTCCTTGAAGGAGTTGTTTAGTGCAACGAATAGGGCAATCGGACTATACGGCTTAAACGCCCTCACTTAGCCATAGGATTTTTATAATAAAGCATGGGCACAGCCCCTGGTTCAAGTCAGGGTGCTGTCAGCATGTGATCGGGAAGTGCCGATCTTTCGCATAATGCGGAAAAAATCTCCAACGATTTGTAACCCTCGAACAGCTGACCGTCTCTCGCCGTATCATGACAGTCAGTTTTCGGCTTTCTCTACTGAGGTGCTCATCTGGTCAAGGCCAGGGCACAATCGCAGTAGTTATCCCTTTACTACCCTAGTAGATTTGGCGAAACGTAGGGTAGCAAGCACAAGAGCCCGGCAACCCAACTATTGACCAAAGACATGATTCGGAGCCAATGCATATAATGCTAAATTCGGGGTGCCGAACTTATCTTTAAGGATTGTTTAGACTTTGTTGTCGTATAGTGGGGCGGTGTGGAGCCCCTGGGAAATATGAAATGTACCAGAGTGTACGGTTGCTAGAAAATAAGTAATTTAAAGGAAAACAGAGGAAGAACAGAGATAGGATCTGGGGCCCTTGAACTTGGATCAAGAACTGTTTCTATTATAATTGGATTAGTGCATCCAAGCACATTAGTACAAAATAATGCAATAAGCAAACAATTATTTAACATGCCACAACCGGAGGCGAGCTGCGCGTGGGTCCGAGAACAGTTAGAGTAATCGTTGGATTGGCCTCTAGGGCTGCTGAAAGTGCAACTATCCCTAGGTGGTTTTGGTAATTCATAACAACATATAGCTCATTGAGCTAATGCTATTCCAAGATGATTATTTCAGGAAAGCTCAATGATTGGCATGGCATGGATGTGAAAGTGGAACCCTCAAAATGCTAAGGACAAAGGATTGGCTCAAGCTCAAAAGCTCAAGACTCTTCATTTTATATTTTAGTGATCCAAGATCACATTGAGTATTTAGGAAAAGCCAATACTATCAAGGAGGGATGAGGTGTTGCTTAATGAGCCTCTTGCTTCATGTGCTTAGTGATATGCTCCAAAAACCCTCAACTACTTTCCCATATCCACATATGACCTAAACCCTAAGCCAAACTCGGTCATACCAATTCTTTCTATCCGGCGCCACCGAGTTTCATTTGTCATAAGCCACTGCCAAACCCTAGCAATTCGGTTCTACCGATAGGGATCTCGGTCTCACCGAGATGGGATTGCAAACTCTCTGTTTCCCTTTCGTAACTTTTCGGTCTCACCGAAAGAGCGAATCGGTCCCACCGAGATTGCAATGTAAATTCAGTGTTTCCCTTTTGTAACTTTTCAGTCTCACCGAAAGAGCAAATCGGTCCCACCGAGTTTGCCTGACCAACTCTGTGGTTAGCTAATTACCAAAATCGGTCTCACCGAGTTTGTGTAATCGGTCTCACCGAGATTATGTTATGCCCAAACCCTAACCATATCGGTCCTACCGAGTTGCATGTCAGTCCCACCGAAAATCTCTAACGGTCACTAGGTTTACCTTTTCGGTCCGACCGAGTTTGTTGATTCGGTCCCACCGAGATTGGAAAACTGTGTGTAACGGTTGGATTTTGTGTGGAGGCTATATATACCCCTCCACCTCCTCTTCATTCATGGAGAGAGCCATCAGAACACA
>NW_021223187.1:0-9817 GCF_002162155.2 Triticum dicoccoides
CCCATACCTAATCTATTGTTGGTTAGTTCACTGCTAATCAGTGCACAACTTCTTATGGTGGACAAATGTGTGTCTAAAAGATGGCACCATGTAGCTGGTGTAACCCATGTGTATTCTGTTGCTAGCTTAGTTTTGGAAGGGTAGAGGCACATTGATTCTTATATCAATATAGAAGTTTTATTATACTTGTACTACGATACAAATTTTGGATGCAGAAATAAACTATTTGCTTGAGCACATACATTTGTTTTGTACTTTAGGATGTGCTGTTATTCACTTTAAATTTCCTTTTTAGTTAATCACTTAAATATGCTTTCTAGACGAATTTTTAATTATGAGGATAACTAGTATACTCCCTCTGTAAATAAATATAAGAGTGTTTAGATTAAAGTAGTAATCTAAACGCTCTTATATTTCTTTACGGAGGGAGTAATAGTAAAATGATGGGATGCTACAACCTTCCCCGTCACCATGTGCACGTGTCCGCGCACCAGCAGTGAAACCATGGGCACCACGTCGTTGCGCTTCGTGAGCTATGATTGCTGACGAGAAAGTAGTTGGTGTCTGCTCGCAGTAGTGCCTATCACAGTTGGTAGCGGCGTCACTCGGCTCATAACAAATCCCATCCCCGCTCACAGTAGCGTCCGTCGCCGCTTGCAGACATGGTGACCACCTTGTGTCGGTGATAAGTTAAATCATGTACTTCCTCCGTTCCAAAATAAATAACTCAATTTTATACTAACTTTAGTACAAAACTGAATCATCTATTTTGGAACGGAGGGAGTATTTGTAATTCCCCCCGACACCCGGGAGGCACCAGAAGGTTCAGCATCGCCTCAAGAGGAGGAATACCACGATACTACATATCGGAAGAAGTAATGACTATGTGAATATGGAAGAACGACCCTACATGCGCTGTAAAACGGAGGTGAGGGCCAAACTCCGAGCCCTGTACACCTGTGGACCGTCATGGAAGCATTATATAAGTCATGCTATATACCGCGAACTCCGAGCTCTGGGAAGCATTATATATGTCCAACCGTCATACAGGCTCGGAGTTCTTGGTAGTCTAGATGCTCTGGGTGCTCTACGATGGGCTGTGAGTTTTCTTTTGGTGATCGGAGGTGAAAAGAGGAGCGGTTGGACATGCCCCTGTGCACGGCCACTCATATTTTTTTGCTTGTTTTGGACTGCGTTGTCTGAGGGGTTGAGCTGACAGGACCGCATTTTGTCTCGTTGCTTTTGCTGGCGCGGGCCTCATGTTGCGTTGTTTTTGTCATTTTCTTTTTTATTAAAGTCAATGCACGGTGAAGATAATGGATAAAATGTGTGCCAATCAATAATTTTCTATTTTTTATGTAATTTTATTGTTCCTTTGTTTTTTAGAATTCATGAATTTTTTAAATTATTATGAATTTTTTTGTTGTTGCAATTGCAAGTGCAAGTGTTGTCCATGCCCCGCAACTACATGTTTTTTAACACGGACGTAAAATTTGGTCAGGAAGTGTTACAAGCGCCATCCTGACTGGCTGCACTTGCATGTTTTTAACATGATTGTATGACTTCAAGATTCAGATTTGCTAATTCACATCTAGATGAGAATTACTTATCTCACATATAACTGCTAAGCCGTTTGATGAAAAAACTTAAGGATTCATGTTCTTTTGAAGCGTACGATCACGCAAAGTTTTTTCCCGTTACGTGCTTTGTCCTCCCGTTTCCTACTACGCTACGGTAGGCAGATTTTATTTCTTTTGAGACAAGCTACTCTAGGCTGCTGCTCTCGACTCTGCTGGGTTGTTGTCTTTTTTTTCATGCCTTTTTATAGACTATAGTCTTTTTCTATTTCTTCTATATGGGCCTTGCGTTCCTTTTTTTTATTGTTTTAGCTTTCTTGTTTTTATTTTTGGTTTATTACTTGTTTTAAATTATGAACTGTTTTACATACATGATTTTTATCTTTTATTTATATTTTTCAAGATTCTTTTTTTAATTTATGAATTTTTTCACTTAGACATCTGTTTGCTTCAAATGTCATGCAAATCTTGAGCGAGGGTTGTTCCGCCACATGGGTGTCGTGTCACACCGTGTTTGGTGACTACTTGTCGACCTTGCTCATGTGTGCGTCTTTTGTTAGGCCGTTCTCATGGCGCTATCTGGGGCCATTTCAGATTGGTTTTTTTTAATTCTCATCTAGATAAGAATTAACAATGTCTTGTCTTACTTATATATCATTCGCTATAATTGCTTCTAAGTCGTGTTGGTTGTCGTTGTGTCGTGCTTCCTGTTCGTCCCTCATGAAGTTGTGAGCGTTTTTTTGTGAAGGGGGAAAACCGTTTCAGCAGTTTCTAAATAACTTCCTTCAAAAGGATTTTTGCTTGCTCGGTGGATGTCTGGCTAGAAGATATAATTTTGTAAAATTGAGGTTTAATATTTTTTATATGTTTACGTAACTCATCCAAAAATTTATTTACCTGTTTGACTTCTAACAAATTAAGATATCCTCTTATTTTGGTATAAATAGTAGCTATCTGCTCCTCTGTTGCCATGTGTCTTTTATTCCCTGTTTTTAATTTTGGTTAGGTTGTGTAGTTAAAGGAGAGTTTAACTTGATCTTTTTTCTTTTGGTTTTTGTAATCTCACCTAGATGAGATTTAGTGATGTCTCATTCTAGGTCTATAGCCTTCCAACTTTAATGTTCGCACAAACTCGATTATGCGCACATGTGTCAGCTTGTTCTCTTTTGCGGCGCTTCCTCTTATCCAGTTTTTTGTTTCGTGTTGGCTTTTTATCACGTTTCTTTTCACGTGGGAATATATATGCCGTCATTTCGGGAGCACAACCCATTTCATTTTCTTTGTTCATTTTCGCTATGTGTTTTTGTGTCGTGGAGGCGATTTTGTAGAGCCCACCATTGACTCACAAATGAACTTGTAGTTTTTCTATTTGTAAGTTCACCCTCGACTCATAACTGGAGATATGTTATGTTTTTCATCCCAGTTGCTAGTCTACGTATGACTTGCAACTGGCCTTGTAGTTTGTTATTGTCCTATTTGCATGTACACCCTCGACTAACTAGGCCCGTAGTTTTTTTCGTCCAAGTTGCAAGTTCATCCTAGACTCGCAATTGGGCTCGTAGTTGCATAGTTATCGCCTGTTGCCGGTCCACTCTCAACTAACAACTGGGCCCATAGTTTTGTTGTTATCCCAGCTGCAAGTCCACCCTCAACCTGTGGTGCGTGTCGGAATTTTTTGTAGATGTCCCATTTGTAAGTTCACCCTCGAATCGAAACTCATATCATAGTTTTATGTAGCTGTTCCGGTTGCAAGTACATCCTCGACTCACAATTAGGCACATAGTTTGTGTCATCTTAGTTGCAAGTCTACCCTTGACTTGCAACTCGGCACGTGCTTTGTTTTTCATCCTAGTTGAATGTTCACCCTTGACTCGCAACTGGGCCCATAGTTTGTGTCATCACAGTTGTAAGTCGACCCTTGACTTGCAACTAGGCTCGTAGTTTTGTAGTTGTCCTAGTTGAAGGTTCAATGTCAACTCGCAAACCGGGCTCGTAGTTGTCCCAGTTGCAAGCCAGCCCTCGACTTGCAACTAGACCTTGTGTTTTTTCATCACAGATACATGTCCACCCTTGACTTGCAACTGGGTCCATAATTTTTTCCTCTCAATTGCAAGTCAACCCTTGACTCGCAACTGGGGGTGGTAGGTGCCCCAGTTACAAACCCACCCTCGACGCAGAAATGGGCTCGTAGTTGTCCCAGTTGCAAGTCCATCCTCAACTCGCAACTGATATGTTTTTTGTTTTCATCCCAGTTGCAAGTCCACATTCGACTCGCAACTAGGATTCTAGTTTGTTATTGTCTCAGTTACAAGTCCAACATCGACTTGCAAATGGTATCGTAGTGTGAGTTCGCCCTTGACTAGCAACTAGGCCTGTAGGTTCTTACATCTCAGTTCCAAATCCACCCTTGACTAGCAACTGACTTGTAGTTTCATAGTGGTTCCAGTTGCAGGTCCACCCTTTACTCGCAACTAGGCCCATAGTTTGTTGTTGTTCCAGTTGCAAGTCTAACCTCGACTTGCAACTCGTATCGTAGTTTTGTGTAGTTTTCCCTGTTGCACCCTCCACTCATAACTCATATTCAAGTTTGTGTAGTTGCCTCAGTTGCAAGTCAACCCTCGAGTCGCAACTCTGTCGTTAGTTTGTTTCATCCCACTTGCAAGCCCGACATTAACTCGCAACCCGACATGTGTTTTATTTTTCATCCCAATTGCATGTCCACTTTTAACTCCAACTGGGCTCTATAGTTTTTTTCATCCTAGTTGCAAGTCAAGGCTTGAGTTGCAACGGGGCTCTTAGTTTTATAGTTCTTCCAATTGCCTGTCCACCCTTAACTCGCAATTGGGTTCGCAGTTGTCCCAGTTGCAAGCCCATCATCTAATCGCAACTGGAGCATGTGGTATTTTGCTCATAGTTTGCAAGTCCACTCTTGACTTGCAACTGGACTTGTAGTTTGTTTCGTCACAGTTGCATGTCGACTCTTGACTCGCAACTAGTTTTGTAGTCTCATAGTTGTCTTAGTTGCAATTCCATCCTCGACTCACAATTAGGGACATACTATGTCTCATCTCAGTTGCAAGTCCACCCTTGACTCGCAACTTGGCATGTGCTTTGTTTTTCATCCTATTGAGAATGTTCACCATTGACTAGCAACTGGTCCCGTAGTTTGTTTCGCCGCAGTTGCAAGTCGATCCTTGAGTCGCAACTATGCTCGCAGTTTTGTAGTTATCCCAGTTGAAAGTTCATTGTCAACTCGCAAATCGGGGTCTTAGTTGTTCTAGTTGCAAGCCAACCCTCTGTTGGAAATATGCCCTAGAGGCAATAATAAAATGATTATTATTATATTTCCTTGTTCATGATAATTGTCTATTGTTCATGCTATAATTGTATTAACCGGAAACCGTCATACATGTGTGAATACATAGACCACAACATGTCCCTAGTGAGCCTCTAGTTGACTAGCTCGTTGATCAACAAATGGTCATGGTTTCCTGACTATGGACATTGGATGTCATTGATAACCAGATCACATCATTAGGAGAATGATGTTATGGACAAGACCCAATCCGAAGCATAGCACAAGATCATGTAGTTCATTTGCTAAAGCTTTTCTTATGTCAAATATCAGTTCCTTGCAAATCGACCCTCGACTCACAACTAGGGGGTCCGTGTACTTTTGCAGTCGCCTAGTTGAAAGTCTACCAACGACTCGCAACTTGGGACCCGTAGATTTTAATTCAGTGTAGTTGCAAGTCCACCATCACTCGCAACTCAGGTTGTAGTTCTTTTTGTTCTTTTTGTCTCATGCCACTTGCAAATGGCCCATCGACTCACAACTAGCTGGTTTTTCTGCGTACTTTTGTAGTCGGCCCAGTTGCAACTCCACCCTAGTTGCAAGTGGGGCCGTAGTTTTGTAATCGCCCCACTTGCAAATCGCTCCTCTACTCACAACTTGGAACCGTAGTTTTTGTAATCACCTCAGTTGCAAGTCCACCATCGACTTGCAACTCGATGCTGACCCTAGTTGCAAGTCCTCCATCGACTCACAACTCGATACACGTCCTAGTTGCAAGTCTACCTTTGACTCCCAACTTGGAATCTTTTTAGGTATATTTGCCCCAGTTGCAAGTCAACCATCGATTCACAATTGGGGCCTTTTTTCGTAGTTGTAGGTGAACCAATTGTAAGTGCATACTTGACTCACAATTGGGGCTTGTAGTAGTGTAGTTGCCCTAGTTGTGTATTCACCCTTGACTCACAACTAGAGCTTTTTTGTAGTTGTAGTTGCTCCAGTTGCAAGTCCACCCTTGACTCGCAACTCGGGCTTTTGTAGTTGTAGTTGCCCTAGTTACAAGTCTAGCATTGACTCGCAGCTAGGACATTCTATTTGTAGTTGCTCTAGTTGCAAGTCACCCCTCACTCGCAACTAGGGGCTTTTTTGAAGTTGTTGCCCCAATTGCATGTCCACCCTTAACTCGCAAACTAGGTCTTGTAGTAGTGTAGTTGCCCCAGTTACATGGTCACCCTAGACTCGCAACTGGGGCTTCAAGTTGAAATTGCACCAACTGCTAGTCATCCCTTGGCTCACAACAGGGCCTTTATAGTTGTATATGGGCGCCCAAGTTGCAAGTCCCCAATCGACTTGCAACTAGCCTTTGTAGTTGTAGTATCCACAATTGCAAGTGTACCCTCGAATCGGAACCGGGCTTGTAGTAGTGTAGTTACCACAGTTGCATCTCCATCCTTGACTCACAACAGTGCCTTTGTAGGGAGTCCCAAATGCTAGTCCAACCCCGACTAGCAATCGAGCCTGTAATGGCAGTTGTCCTAGTTGCAAATCCACGTTCAACTCGCAATTGGGCCCTTAACTATTTTTTTGCCGTCCTGGTTGCAACTTAACACTTTTTTTCATCCCAATTGTAGCTTAACACTTTTTGTTTTTTATGTGTTTTTGTGGGCCCAACCCATTTTTTTCAAAATGTCCCACTTTGCAAGCCCATCTTCAACTCAAATTTGATATTTTATCAAAAGAAATGCAGCCGAGTCTGGGGGACCCAACTTTTAGAGTGTTATGTTTTTTTCAAAAAAAAAACAGCAATCTACATGTTTTTTAATCCCTGACACGTTGATTTTTTTTCTTTACCTCTTTTTTGAAATGTCATTGTGGAATACAAAATGGGACACACCATTTTTTTGAGTCACATCTTTTTGTATAACCAATTTTTTTAGAAAAAATTTAACAGTTTTTAGGAACATATAAGGCCAGTTGGAGGGCAGAGACATGGCGAAAAATCTCAGGGCGATGACCATGGAGGTATGCATTTTTTGATGCTTCAGTTTGGGGGAAAGCTTGCTACCGGTTTTTGTGTGTTTATATAATAAAATGCTACACTCATAGAAAAATAAGTATAGTGTGTTTAAATAATGGTAACTACTAACTCGTCTGCTTGTTTTTTATGCTTTTTGGCCACATGTTTTACAATTGGTGATTGTTGGGAGTTGTAATAGGTTTAAATTTTGTTATCAGCTACCTATATACATAGAAGTATTTTTTGCCACCATTTCTGAAGTTGTGAATATTTGTTTGTTTAATGATGCCATCTTTATTTGTGGATTTAGACGCCATGAACCATTACTAGTGATGCTATGTACCCAATTCTTTTGATTTGCATTTTTGTTACCTATGTCACAAATAAGTTATTTTGGTTTAGATTGTAATTTGATACACGACTCGTCAAATGATCGGGTTAATTTAGGCAGTAAGCGGTCTCAATGTTTGTACCAATTGTTTTGCAATACCACTACATTTGAACTAACCGGGAGTAGGTAACTCTGGTCATTCTTCACTTTTGATGGAGTGGTACAAAATAGTAGAGACCGGACGAAGTCTTTGTTTGAGAGTTTGAATTTGATGATAGTCCAGCTTTTGTTTATCACTTTCATACCACGTGCTCAGATTTTAACTTGCTTTTTTGTTTGGTCAACTCCTATAATACAATTTATTTATTTTCTCTGTCATGCATCATTCCAGACAATGATTGTTTACAACTATATTTTTGTTCCATTAAATGGCACAACCGGTTTCACTCTAGCACTACGTTTTGTTCATTTTGTTAAACGGGACATTTTTCTTCAAGACGTTGAGTATGAAGGAAAAAATATGAATGTCAATCTAACTGATAACTTGCTGTTTGAGGGATTGAGAAACTGGTAATAATTTTTGATGTGTTTTTATTCCGACAGTAAAAATTAAGAGCACTTTTTTCTTATAACCCACCTTTATTTTTTTCTTTCTTTTTCAACTTGTTGTAGTTCAATAGGAGTAATGAGGGAAAAGATGGAAGAAGGACCATTCGGAAGCGAAGGTACCTTCTCCTGTACTTATTTTCTGTTTTTTCAGTCACAAAACTATAAACATTTGTTTTTGTTTTTTTGCCTTTTGTGCCCGCTTTTTTCTCATTGCTTTTATTTTCATTAATCATTTTCTCCCTTTTTTTGTTGCACTACAGAGATCAAGAGTCCAGACAGAAACAAGCAGAGACAAACCGAATCAAACAAGAGCAACAAAAAACAACTAAAACTAGTCAGGCCCAGCAACAACTACAAGGCCAGGCAGCAACGACAAGGCTTTATCTCAGATACGGAAGGAGTCCATGAGCAGACGTTGCTGGACAAGACAACAACGTGCTGTTTCTCCAGAAAAAGAGACAACAACGTGTTGGGCTGAACAAAAAAAGACAAAAAAAACAGGAAAAGATGTCTATAGATGGTCCACAAATAGTTGTGATGTCATCTTAGACGTGAGACAATATCTCACATCTAGATGAAATATAGACAAACCCTAAGAAAAGAGCAAATAAGGACGTAGAGCTTTTACCGACATCAAGGGTCTGAACCGGGGTATATGGTGTGTCCGTGTGACCTATGTCCAAAGATCCCCTGGACTCCTTGCGTGACGTCCTCACAACTTCAAATTCCACGTCCTCCCCATTGTACTACTATTAGAATTGGCACCTTGCAACCTGCACATCCAGCTTGTTGTCGTGCCACTCCACTCCTGACAGCAGTAGTACCCACATAGCAGTGGCACGGCAGAACAATTATTTCTTGGTTCTTGGCTACCACGCAACCGTCAATCCATGGCGGCCTTGCTTCGGTTTGCAGCGAGGAAGGTCTGCAGTCGCGCCACCGCCAGCCTTGAGCGACCACCACAGGCCAGCTTCGCTGCGACCACGTCGCTTGCCGTCGTCAAGGAGCTGGAACAGCAGCGGACGCTGCCCTGGACGATTCTTTTCCATGGCCGGGTGAGCTCGCTTCGCTGGTTCAGCAGCTCCTCCGAATCACCAGACAAGGTACGCAGGACGATGCGTCGTCGTATGTTTCACCAACTACTTGGATTTTTTCAATGATGAAAATATTTTAATTGATTAAGAAGTCGCATCGAGGCTATACAAGTCATACAACCCATAAGTACTGTATATAATACTAGTTCGTTCTACCAATATTTTTTGATGTTACTAACGTCCTCTCAGATCAGTGGCGGAGCTAGCATATGACATCAGGGTGGTCCTCTCTAAAAAAAAAATTTGATAACTAATATGACATGTGAACATTCTAACTAATTACCAATAGCACATAGAAATAGATCAATATGGTCTTACAAACACAGTAAAAATCTCAATTAATTCTCAGTTTTGCATAAAGAAGCCTACATAGTAAATGGGTATCTTTGATGAAGAAGAAACTGCATGCATCTAAGTGAATACTTCAACCTCATCTTGGAAAGACGTAAATCCTCACTGTTCACCTTCACAAAAATATCATCAATCGCTGCACGAGGATTCCCAAATAACTCATATCTCTCTTGAGCTGCATTATGCACACTTGATACGCAACCAACATGCTTAAGAAGAGCATCCTCTCTATTCCAATTACTCCAACCACCATCAGTAAATGCATTAGTTCCCTTACCACTAGTTTTTTCTCTTTGAACAAGTAACATACAAAGCAAAATGCAGATTCCTTCTTGATACTATATTCAAGCCAACTATGATTATGAAGCCACAAATGATTGAATGAACGATCTCTACTCCCAATTGTTCTTTTTTAAAAGTCATGTGCATAAGGTTTGAATGGCTTTTTAAGAATATATGCTCTTCGAACTGTGTCTTGATCATTGATAGGATAACTTGCAATGGGTAGCCTTTCCCCAGGATCATGTTTAAGACGACTAAGATCAT
>NW_021223188.1:0-1409 GCF_002162155.2 Triticum dicoccoides
TGCCCGGAGATCGACTCCACCGATTCGGCGCGTCCAGAGCCTCCCCGGCCCCGCCGTCTGCACCGTCTGACTCGCCGTGAGCCACTTACCTTATTCCCTAACTCCTTGTGCTCGCCCCCGTGATGTAGCGTCGTTCCCCACGAGCCCGAAAGCTCACCGCCGCCGGCCATGCCGCCGTCGTGGCTACAGACGCCGTAGCTCGTGCCTGGGCGCGTCATAGCACTCGGTTTGCTCCCAGGAGCCCGTAGCGCCCACCAGCCCCTCCTCCCGTGCCCCCGAACGCCAACCCCGACCTCGCCCGAGCTCCGGCCGCCGCCTCGGGCTCCACTCCGGCGAGCTCCGGCCTCCCCAGCTCATCCCACATGCTCCACTGGA
The DNA here is from genome assembly GCF_002162155.2 of Triticum dicoccoides. Taxonomy (NCBI): domain Eukaryota; kingdom Viridiplantae; phylum Streptophyta; class Magnoliopsida; order Poales; family Poaceae; genus Triticum; species Triticum dicoccoides. The sequence continues at coordinate 376 of NW_021223188.1, forward strand.
TGCGGACGATGACGGGCTACGCCCCGGTGGTCTCCGCGCGCTTTTCCGCCGCCTGTAGCCCATTCCGGCGAAGCACCGCCGCGCGGTTTGGTTGTCGCCGGCCGAACTCCGGCGAGGCTGACGTGGCGGCTTATTTAGCGCTAATCCCCACCATTAGCCACCCCACCAGCCACTGACAGTGGGCCCCGTAGTGGGTCAAAGCCCGGGTCAACGCGGGATTAGCCCCTGTGTCACTGACGTGTGGCCCCCACACGTCAGGTTTGACCGAGCCAGCCCAGTTGACCCTGCTGACGTCACTGTGACGTGGGGCTGACGCAATAAGTATTTTCTGGATTTAATATTATTCAGGAAATTCCAGAAAATGCCTAAAACTTCTAAAATTCATAGAAATTCAACCGTAGCTCCAAATTAAATAAATTATATATGAAAAATTATTAGAAAAATTCAAGGAATCCATCTGTACCATTTTCATGCATGTTAGAACAACTTATAGCTGCTGTTTAGCACAAATCAATTAAAGGGCATTTATTTAATCACATATGGAGTTTGAATTTGAATTTTATATTCAAACCAACTTCATTTAATCTGTTGCTAGTTGCATTAGCCCAACACACATTCATCTTGCCATGTCATGATCATGCATCATATTGTGCATTGCATTGATTGTGTTCCCTTCTATGTTGCCGGTATTTGTCCCCTCTCGATAGACGTGATACCGATGATGTGATCGTTGACACTGATGAAGACTCAATGCTATCTTCAGAAGTGCCAGGCAAGCAAAACCCCCTTGTTCATTCCGATACAATCCTACTCTCTCGCTCCTGCTCTCTTTTACTGCATTAGGACAACAACGATTCATCTGTTACTTGCTGCGGTAGCTGAACCCCTTTATCCTTTGCATGACCTGTCATTCCACAGTAAATAGATGAAACCCACTAGTATGAGTAGGAATTGTTTGAGCCCTGTTGTGCCTACTCATTCATGCTTGTTTGTCATGCCTGCTACTGCTTAGAGTTGAGTCAGGTCTGATTCAT
>NW_021223189.1:0-649 GCF_002162155.2 Triticum dicoccoides
GTCGGTGTTGCCAGCACCGAGCATGCGTAGATGGGGACCTGCACGAGTTGTATGTCATGTCAGATGGATCGGAGGGGCCAGCGGGGAGGACTAGACAATGGTTGTAGCGCCAATCGGAGTAGGACCGGTGTCTCTAACGGTGGATGGAGTAGACAAAGTGGTCGGGGAAGATGACGCCGACGCTAGTGATGAGCTGATGCTGGACGACGACGAAGGGGGTGGACGGGCAGCACAACTCAGGTGAGCGAGCGGCAGTGGCGTCGAAGAAGAGTGGTGGTCGCGGCTTGCTAGGAGCGGCGGCTGGGTTAGGAGTGCGGTGGCAATGCTCGATGTAGGCGAGGAAAAACACGACAGTGTGACAAAGATCGAAGCGGACGATGGTGTTCCCGAGCCAAGGGAGGCGCTCGTGGTGCATAGCACCGGAGGTCGACGCGCCGGGACGACAGGGTGGACCTTGGACCGCGACTCTATGGCCTGAAGGGGCGACACACCACAAGTAGGTGGGTTGGGGCAACGGTAGGAAGACCTCGGGGTTGCAACGTCGACCGCGTGTCGCGGCACTACGGCCCGAAGGGGTGGCGCAGCAGTGGAGCGCCAGTCGGTACTGCAACCTCGACGATGGCCTCGGGCGGGGGCGGGGACCGCGTGC
>NW_021223190.1:0-384 GCF_002162155.2 Triticum dicoccoides
CCCATGGATAGGTTTTAAGGGTTCGGTTGAAGACTGTCATACCGAGAACACACCATAGAACCACAACGTTGGGTATCTCGGCTGGAAAGGAAAAAAGGAAGTCCATGGGTAAGATATATATATATATATATATATATATATATATATATATATATATATATATATATATATATATATATATATATATATATATGGATTGCTCTGTAGAGCATGCGAACTGACAAAACACTTTAGGTTTGTCTATATGTGAATGTTTCTAACAAAAATCTTGCAACAACCAGTCTGAGGCCCCAAAGCATTTTTATTTTTATTAATTTTGCTTTGAGAAACCACAACAAGTCAACTGAATCACAAACAAATGTTCAATTTTCTATCCTAAGGACG
>NW_021223191.1:0-3657 GCF_002162155.2 Triticum dicoccoides
GATGTTCAGTTCCTTAGGGGTACCGTGCTTATCTCCTGCTTTGCGTAATGTGCGACTACCCAAGGATTTCAAGGGACCTCGTAAGGTACCAAATTATACCGCCGATTTGCAGCCAGAGGCGTGGGTGGAGAGCTATGAGATGGCAATGGAGATGTTAGATGTGGACAAGGCGGTGTGTGCTAAATATTTTACCATGATGTTGGAAGGAACAGCTCGCACTTGGTTGAAGAGCTTGCCGACCAACTCTATTGGATCATGGGCCGAATTGAAGCACCGGTTTATCCAGAACTTCAAGGATACGTGTAAGCAGCCGATGTCAATTGTAGATCTGGCCGCTTGTGTCCAAGAGGAAGGGGAGTCTACGACCCATTGGGTCAAACGAGTCTCGGCAATTTTGCATTCGTCAGATCGTATCAACGCAAACACCGCAGTGCTAACGTTAGAGGTTAATTGCGGTTTCAAACCGTTGAAACAGAAGTTGGGAAGGCTCAAACTTCACTGCAACGACATGTCAACACTCATGGCTGCTTTGGTTAAATATCCTGATTCAGATAATACCAAGGATCCGGATTCAGAGGAGGACAAACCGGAGAAGGGTAAGAAGACCGGCAATACCAAAGGCCAACAACACAATCCGGCAGGCCATGGAAACATTGGTAAGCGCAAGGCCGACAATGGTTTGGACTTTGTCGCAAATACCAATGCACAGGAGAATGGCCAGCGCCGTAAAGGCAAGCAGCCCCAGAGGGGTGGAGGTCCAGGCAAGAATTTGGAGCGTTTGTTAAATCAGCCCTGTCCAAAGCATGGATCAAAGGAGAAACCGGCATCACATCTCTAGGAACATTGTTATATCATGCGGGATTTCAAGAATTCCAATATGTTCCAATATGACAACGGCCCGCCCGGTGGTTCAGGAGGAGGTTTCCACGGGTCAGGTTACGGAGGCGGTGGTTCCGGTTCAGGGTTTCCAGGCAATAAAACCGGACACGTCAATCAAGGACACCAAGGCAACCAGGGAGGTTACAACCATCAGGGGAAGCAGCAGCAGCAGTCGGGTTATCAGAGCAATCCCAAACAGCTGAACAACAGGCAATATCATGTCTTCACTACTAGTTTGTGCAAACGTGATCAGAAGCTTCACAAAAGGGTAGTCAACTCTGTTGAGTCGGCAGTACCTCAGTATTTACGTTGGTCGGAGCAACCTATTTTGTGGAGCAGAGAGGATCACCCGCCCCGGGTTGATAACCCAGGTCATTTGGCCTTGGTGGTAGCCCCTCAAGTTGGGGGATACAAGTTCACTAAAGTGCTTATGGATGGGGGAAGTAGTATCAATATTTTGTATTATGATACATTCCGCCGTATGGGGTTGACAGATAAGGATCTTAAACCGTCGAATACGGTATTTCATGGTGTGGTGCCTGGTAAGTCTTCATATCCTGTTGGTAAGATAGCTTTGGAGGTAGCTTTTGGAGATGATTATGATTCAAGGTCAGAAACAGTGACATTTGAGGTGGTGAAGATCAAAAGTCCATACCACGCTCTGTTTGGGCGGACGGTTTATGCTAAGTTTATGGCAAGGCCATGTTATGTTTACCTGCAGCTTAAAATGCCAAGTCATAAGGGGACTATCACAGTACATGGAAGTAGAAAGATTGCTTTGGAGTGTGAAGAAGGCGATGCGGCTTATGCTGAGTCGGTTTGTGCCATGGAGGAGTTAACATTCTATAAGGAGCAAGTTGATCCGGCAGACATGACCTCCTTAAAAAAGCCAACCACGGAACATGATCCATCATTGAAGTTCAAATCATCTACAGACACTAAGATGGTTGACTTTGTCCATGGCGATTCATCCAAACAATTCAGCATCAGTGCTAACCTGGATCCCAAATAGGAAAGCACGCTCATCGAGTTCATCCGTGAGAATCGGGACATCTTTGCATGGAAACCTTCTGACATGCCAGGTGTACCGAGAGAACTCGCTGAGCACACACTCAACATTGATCCAAAATTCAAACCGGTTCGACAGTTCCTCCGCCGCTTCAACGAGGAAAGGCGCAAGGCTATAGGTGAAGAGGTCACCCGTTTGTTGGCTGCTGGGTTTATTGTTGAAGTTTTTCATCCAGAGTGGTTAGCCAATCTGGTGCTGGTTCTTAAGAAAACCGGCATTTGGCGCATGTGTGTGGACTACAAAGATTTAAACAAGGCCTGCCCTGCAGACCCCTTTGCTCTCCCTCGCATTGATCAGATAATTGATGCTACGGCGGGTTGTGACCGTTTGTGTTTCTTGGATGCTTACTCTGGTTATCATCAGATCAAAATGGCAGTTAAGGACGAGGAGAAGATAACCTTTATAACTCCCTTTGGAGCCTTCTGCTATGTTTCCATGCCCTTTGGACTCAAGAGTGCCCAGGAAACTTACCAGCGATGTGTTCAGAATTGCCTTCATAAGAAAATTGGGCGCAATGTCCATGCGTATATAGATGATATTGTGGTCAAATCCAGAAAGGAGGAAAAGTTGATAGATAATCTACGGGAAACTTTTGACAATCTCCAGGTCTACAAGATGATGCTCAATCCGGAGAAGTGTGTTTTCAGTGTCCCGGCAGGCAAGCTCTTAGGCTTTCTGGTTTCAAATAGAGGCATTGAGGCTAATCCGGAAAAGATTGTAGCGATTATGTCCTTGGCTAAACCGGCGTGTATTAACGATGTGCAACGTCTAGCCGGCCGGATTACAGCCTTGAGCCGGTTTATCAGCCGCCTTGGAGAGAAGGCCATTCCCTTATATCAGATGCTCAAGAAAACGGATAACTTTGTCTGGAGTGAAGCAGCTGATAAGGCGTTTGAAGTCTAAAGAAACAGCTCGTGGAACCGCCTGTACTGGTAGCACCGATCGATAAAGAGCCCTTATTATTATATGTGGATGCTAATGCCCGGGCTATCAGCATAGCCATTGTGGTAGAGCGCAAAGAGTATGGCAAAGAGTATCCGGTTCAACGGCCGGTTTATTATATCAGTGAGGTGCTCATTGAGTCAAAGCAGAGGTATCCGCATTGGCAGAAACTGGTGTATGGGGTGTTTATGGCAAGCCGGAAGCTCAAGCACTATTTTCAGGGCCATCCTATCACAGTAGTCAGTTCAGCTCCTCTGGGTGACATCATTCAAAATAGAGAGGCAACTGGCCGGATTGCCAAGTGGGCACTGAGCATGGACCCCACGGGCTCAGATATATACCCCGCACGGTGATCAAGTCCCAGGCACTCGTAGATTTCATCAACGATTGGACGAAGTTACAGGCACCTGAGGAGAAACCAGATAATACATATTGGACTATTCATTTTGATGGGTCCAGACAGCTAGAGGGTTCGGGGGCTGGAGTCATATTAACCTCCCCATGAGGTGATAAGTTTTGTTATGTCCTCCGTTTAATGTTCCCTTGTACTAACAATGCAGCTGAATATGAGGCTTTACTCCACGGTCTTCGGATGGCTAAAGAGATGAATTTGAGCCGGGGTTAAGTGCTTCGGCGATTCAGATCTAGTGGCTCAGCAAGTGTCTGGCACTTGGGATTCTAAGGACCCACTCATGGCTGCATATCGGCGAGAGGTGGACACAGTGGCTACTCACTTTAAAGGTTATCAGGTGGACCATATAGACCGG
>NW_021223192.1:0-2634 GCF_002162155.2 Triticum dicoccoides
CACAACCACCATGTACTTTTTGTCGAAACAACATGTATACCTCCACCGAGGCATAAATCAGGACAACTTTTTGAGTGGCATTTCCTCTATAATAGTACTAGTAGGTGATGTTGGACCAGCCGACGAACCCTAGCTACTATGCGTGGGGAGCTGGGGAGTAGTCACATAGAAGAAAACCCGCACGCAGCGACCTGGGGAGCTGGACCAGTACAAGAAGTTATACCTCAGGTGGGCGAGATGTCGTTTAGGCGGGCGGGCGGGCGGGATCTGCCCACACAACGGCAGCGAGCAAGGGCGCAGAGGATCTTCGTCCGCGCCAGCGCCGGCTCCGAGAGGACGGTGCGCATCGGCTTCCTCCGTCGCCGACGGCGACAACGTCAATGCTGCACCTCCTCACCTCCCGCAGCGGACGGGATTCGGCCGGATCTGTGACCACCGGTGAGGAGAGAGATAGAGTGGACACTGTCATCTTGTTTTGATATGGAGAGGGTGAGAGAGCGAGACGCGAGAAACTCTATCAAACAAGAGGCTATAATGGAGTAAAAAAATCTCTCCATAGCAGTGGTTTTAAATAGAATACGCGCGTTCCCGGAAAAAAGAAACGAAAATTGGCGGACAATTTTTTAAGGGTCTGTCTAGGACACATCTAGATGTGACATAGTTATGTCACATATAAGTTGATGTCCACTCTGTTTGTGGTCTTTTCCTAGTTTTTTTGTTTCTTGTTGCTACATTATATACTTGTGGGAGCTTAGATGTGATATCTTTAAATAACATCTAGATGTGAAATAGACAAACTGATTTTCTAACGTACCAAGAAAGAAAACTCGATCAAAAACACGCCCCCGCTTTCAGGTCGCGAGAGTCGTCGCACACACACACATAGACATAGACATGCATATCCATGTTTACGTAAAATTCCATTTCCATCTCCATCTCCAATCATATTTGTCCAACTGGCACATTATTTACGTTGTTAATTATATACGCAGCAATATTAACGTACAACATCTCTTGTTTGCACACGTGCGGACCGCTGCCACGGCCGGTCCTGATCAACCCGAACCCTCTTCATCACCCGCGCGTGCTTCCCGCCCGAAACGGTCAGTGCCGCATTCATGCCCGGTCAGAGCGGATGCGACCTCTCACTGGCGCCGACAATGATTGCGGCGCGCCGGCCGAGAGAGCATCGCCCGCGCCGCTTCCGGGTGCACGCGGCTGCTCCGCGTTCAAAGGTCGCAATAGCCGGCTACAACATGCGCGATATCTTCCACTAGTAAGTTCATGGGAGTCCATGCTATAGCTAGCTGTCCTCCCCCAACTCGTCAATCTCTTCCCGTAGTGCTAGTACTCCATGGCGTGATCCATCGACAAGCAGGCGGGAAAGTTATGGTATACTACTCGGTTTGCAGTGAGTGGCATGCCGAGCGACCGTGTGGGGTCGAGCCGTGGAGGAGGGTGAGACACGAACACGACTGACGTGATTTAAACGTTGGTTTTGCTCGATGGCGCGATCCAACGAAATGTTGGTTTCTCCCCGTTTCCATTTTTTCTCCGGAAAAACGGGAACTTTTCCACTCCATTTTCATTCCTATTGCAAGGTTGCCCCGTTACAACATTCCATCAAATACAAAGGAAAACTAACACACATGCTGATGCATCTCAATGATTCATAGATCATAGCCAATATTTACTTCACAACTAAAGAAAAAAGTTGTGAGAGCGTGTATGATAGAAAAACTACTGATGGGGTCACCACGAATTAAACCCTAAACCCTAAACATGATTTAATTTCCTGGCCAGGTAGAACCTGTCGAAGGAAAGACGGCTGGCACCCTCGGATCATACGATGCTTTTGTGCAGTTCCACTAAAATCGACCTGAGCATCCCTGATGGCAAAGATATTGAAGAAGTGTTATTAGAATAATAGTACTGGCACTAGTTCATGAGACATAAACTCATCACAAGTAGAAGCCGGTAGAAGTAGAGAAAGATCGACATGGAGATGGAGCTACGGCAGTGGAGCAAGCCGGCTCCAAAAGGAAGATGGACTACCTGGGACGTCGGGCTGTAGCTAGAAGGGCGGTTGGGACGCGGCATCGGCCCATACCGCGGTGACCCCCGATTGGGACGCACCGACTGTGGGTTTTCTCCCTCGCCGATGTCGACCACGTCTATGCAGAACATTGTTCCCTTCCCCCAGCTGCGGGATCAGGCCCGTCGTTCTATGCTTGTGAAGAGAGCAACCTAAGCAAGCAGGCTTGTAGCTTAGGCTCCTGCTAGTGTATATATAGTGGTTTTCTTTTTCTCTCCATATCAACCATTTTATATTGCGTACGTGTCATTCAAGAGTGAAATGATGGTTGCTTCTTCCGACTAACTTACTGTGTGATTTGACTGCTCCTTAGTGGCCCCTACACGTACTCCCCCTACGTGTATGCAACAGTCACACGTACACATGGACGCAAAAACGCGCTTGTCGCCCTAATGCATGCATGTCCGAGCACACGACGGAACACACACGGTCACGCTCAAGTGCTGAACCTACACATGCACGCACACACATACTCAGTGAGGGTGAGCTAGTGACCGTATGAACACCGGAATATATATATATATATATATATATATATA
>NW_021223194.1:0-1030 GCF_002162155.2 Triticum dicoccoides
ACCCGACCTCAGATGGTCAAGTCTCTGTGCTCAGGTGTCATCCCTGGATCAGTAATGCTGACACCACACAGTACTTCGAAGGATTTATAACAGAGTAGCAATCACACACTTATTACATCGAATGTCTCAAAAGAGAACTTATTACAATAATATGGCTTAAGGCCATCTAATGCGATAACAGCGGAAGGCTTGGAAGATAAAGTGAGTCCATCAACTCCAACGACATAGCTGAGTTGCACGGCAACGACCTACGAACCTTACTCCTCGTCTGAAAAGTCTGCAACATAATACGTTGCAGCCCGAGAATGGGTCAGCACATGGAATATGCTGGCAATGTAACACAAAAGAGCAATAACAGAATAATGCTACCACTACATGCATATTTGGCTGGTGGAAAGCTCTATGGTTACAGTTTTGCGAAAAGCCAATTTTTCCCTACTACAAAGGAATTCAATTTTAATTTAACTATCATGGTAGTTGAAACATCATTTGAGAAGGTAAACCCCAACTCAATGATCCCAATTAAAAGTAATTAACAACCCAAGCAAAATTAATTTTTAAGAGTGTTGAGATACATGCGAATACTCAAGTACTAGATACTCAGAATTGTCCATGACCGGGGACATGGCTAACCATGATTAGATTGTACACTCTGCAGAGGTTTGCGCACTTTTGCCCGCAAGACTCGATCGCCTCCGTTGATTCTCGCACTGCATGGTGTTTGAGAGACGGATGACCGAGACACAGTCTTTTAGAAGCATTAACTCTCTTCTCCGGGCAGACCATACCAAACCTACAAACTCACTACCTGCTGATCCACCTCTTCAAGAGCTTCACGCAACTTACTCAAACTATGCTAGAGCCCATAATAGCTTGCGGCTGCACACGGAAGTTTCTAGCATGAATAGACTCAGTTCCCTTTGAGCCTGGGTGGCGGTCCATAGGAGAATCACACGGTAACCCCGGGATTTCCAAAAATAAAACAGGCAATCACTGGTAATCCCAGGTGCCTCAATCCACCCAGATGTGT
>NW_021223195.1:0-6876 GCF_002162155.2 Triticum dicoccoides
AAGTCTAAGACTTTGCGCTTCCACTTAAAGCTATAGCTCCCACACGTTGTGATGGACTATATATAGACGAGCCAACATGCATGCATAGATCACTCGATGGCCATGTATGTTATCATGAGTATATTACCCCACTCCGTGCAATTTTGTTCGAGCTAGTCATACCTTGTTTCTGTTTACCTTCACTTCCCATGAAGAATGCATACATGCACCCCATGTGTGACCCTTATAGCAGGAAATTAAACCGGCTGTTGCTGCATTTTGGCCTCGCGTGTTATGCACTGGTCCTGCTGACCAAGTCAGCGTACAATACTTTCAAATAGAAGAGTCTTTCTCGAGAAAGAAACCTCTCAAGAGATTGTATCCGTTTGACTCTTGACTAAGCTGTAATCTTTGCAGCGAAAACATTTTATGGTATAGCAATTGGAGTTACAATTGGTTTAAGGTGCTACTGCACTTCTTTTGTTGTCACCCTGTTGCTGATGCGGCCCATTATGATGTACTGCCAAAGTGCCAAGGCCATATATTGAAGTTATCCAACATTTAGAAGACCACTCCGAAAAACTGGACATATATTGAAGTTATCTAATAAGACACTACACTTAGATTCTTGGAAAAATCGGCGTTGTCTTTTTCCTGCGCTGGCTGTGAGGAATGAGCACGCCAGTGGAGGATTATTTGGTCGAGGCCATATCTTGAAGTTACTGAACCTTTACAAGACCACTTTTTGTGCAAATAGAAGATTAAACAACTTCTATTTGGAAACCTACACAACATGTGTGACTCTTACCGGAAATTAAATCATCTGCTGCTGCTGCATATGGACTAGTGATATATGTGTCCTAGTCATCTGGACACCACTCCAATAACAAAGAATTTTTCTTCTAACATTTTGTATTTCCTAAAGACGCGCTTCTGTTGCGGTGGGCTTGGAAGGCACGTACATCAAATAATCGTGCATGCAGCATCTTACTAAACCCTTTGGAAAATTATGGAAGGCGTCTACTAAATGATGTTGCTCGTGTTGAGTTAGGCAACAGAAATAGATGTTTCTTCTGGACTGATAAATGGATCAATGGTGCCACAGTAGAAGATATCACACTAGATGTTTTCAATTCCGTGCCTCCGATCGTCACGGAGAGAAGAACAGTAGCACAAGCAATGATTAGTGCAGTATGGATCAAAGACAAAGGGGAAAATAAATATTCACATTTTCCATCAGATCTTAACCTTATGGGAGGTGATTTCTGAAGTTCAAATCACACATGGTGCTGAAGACAAATGGATCTGGTCGTGGAATTCTAAAGGTGCCTACTTGGCGAAATATGTTTATAAAGTACACTTCGCTGCATCAGTTATGTGTAGTACTGCTTACACCATTTGGAAGCCTTGGGCTCCTTTCAAATGCAAGCTCTTTCTCCGGTTGGTTGTCAAGGGGCGTGTCTGGACAGCGGACCATCTAGCTTAGCGTGATTTGCCTCGTAATGTTGCATGTTGTTTCTGCAACATTGCGCAAGAATCAATTCATCATCTCTTCATGGGCTGCAGTGTACGGACCATCATTCGGAGTTCAGTGCTTCTTTGGGCAAATCTGAGTGAGGCCATCCCCCAAAATGCTCCTGATCTCCGGGATTGGTGGCAAGACACCAGAAATAGAGTCCATGAACCTAGAAGGAATTCCTTGAACACCGTGGTACCACTAATTATACAGAGTTTATGGAGGGAAAGAAATGGCAGAATTTCTTAAAATTCGCACACACCGCTTCAAGGAATCATCAATCAAATTAAGATTGACGCGGTGCAATGGGCAGAAGCAAGTCTAGGTCATTTTGTATTACACTAGTTTCGTTCGGTTTGCGGTGTTTGTAGACAATTTTGGTGGTTAGGGCTTTGGGTCTTCTTTGTTTGCAGTAGTTTAGGTTGTCCTTGTTGTAACTCTGATGGACTTTGGTCGTGTATTGCTCCCTCTCTCTTTAATATAATACACGCACTCCTCCTGCATGGTTCGAAAAAACCCGCAATGGTTTGCATCTTTAGACAGAAAGACTTCAATTTTTGAAATACGAAAACTGATTATTTCCAAGGCCATGGTTTTCTCGCAAAATAAATTCTAATTGATACTACATACTTTAATGTCATGGTTGTAAGTGACCTGGTCAGCATGCAAAATCAAGTCTAAAATTTTGAGTAAAGATGCAAAGCCAACTGGTGGATGGTGCTTCCCTTTCCCATGCGGTCCCTGCCTCCAAAGATCTGTCTGGCCATGTATATGTGATACATGCAAACGAGTTATCTATAGCGTCTTATTATACCCTCACAATTTGGTTTTTATTGTCTCACTGTTAGTGTTTATGAAAGTTTTATTTTAATGTGTTTGAGTCTTGTGTGCATGTTTTCAAATTTCAAGTGCGTTTCTAGAGGACTAGACTTTCTGAGAGATTTTCTTGTTTAGTTCTTAGGTGAACTGCAATCTTGGCACTGAAAACATTACATGATACAGTAATTGGGGTAACAATTGATACCGTTGTCCCCCTATTGATGTTTGCACCCCGTTGTGCTGAGGAAACCGATACCAAAGGCTCGTATCGAGCCTTACCATTACTTTTCTCTTTTCTTTTCCAATGTGTTATAAGCAGCACCCTGGGGTGCTTTTTGTACATGTCCATGAGGGACTATGGAAACAGATTTGGACTAGAAATCCTAATACATTTAGGACTCGTACTTGCTCCTATTCCTAATCCTACATGTACTGGGACAACATGGTTAATTTCTACATTCTCCTGTTTAACCTTGTAATAGAGGTAGACGTTTTGGGCATGCGGTTGGATGACACCCTCCTGTATCCATGTCCACAGATGCGGATGGACAGTGAGTCCATTTTTCGGCACCGAGTTGAAGATGTTCTTACATTCCCTAAAAAAAACTTGAAAATATGTCACCGCACAAGCTTGCCAACATATTAGCAAGAGTTACATGCCTTTTCACACTAGCACATGAGAAGAGGTAGTTCATCAAGATATCATAGCTACCTTCAACCTTAGTTGTCTAAACCTATGAGTCTATAGAATGAAATTCGATACAATATGTTCTATTTATGTTCTTTCAAAAATTAATGTTTATATGGCAGTACTAGTTAAATGCCACAGAATGAAACAAGCAAACATCTGAGGTAATTTCCAACTATCAGGATATGCAGTCCGATTCTCATTGGAGATATGCAATATGTGCTCACTTGCGTACTACATCCCGGCATGGACAAGAAGTTCCTCTGTCCCTCGCGAGCTCACCGTTGGCGTATACGACACCATCATGGTCTGTTTGAATAGCACTATCCCACAACTCTTTGTTTTCCTCCACTATCCCACATACCTGGTCAACTAATTGGTGGGGCTGCATCTCACAGCTCTTCTCTTCACTCTTACAACTCTTTCTCCTTGTTTTACACAACCCACCACACACACGCACCGAGAGGGAAACACTAGATTTGCTTTGCGCGGAAGCATTTCTCCTTGGTTGCACTAGAGGCTAGTGCGTTGTTTCCGACTGTTAACCAAATACCAAACTTGGTTCCTCACAGCCTTTCCTCTCCTCTTGGCCTCTCTTACATAGCAAACTTGGCTACATGTGTAGGCTGTTAGCCCCAGCTAAACTCATGCCAAACACCATCACTAAGTGGAATCATTCAAAGAAAACTCATGACTTAACCAAATTGCTTGGCTGGCTACTCACACAACCTGCATACATGCAAGGGAAAACACATATCTGCTAAGCTTGAAATGCATGTTGTATATTGAGACGTCCACTTTTTTTAACATAGGTGTCCTCCTATTTTTATCATACTATCATTACGAATTATTCTGTGCATCAGCACTGACCACAACAAGCTTCTTTTATTAGATGATCTCCAATCAATGCAACATATATTCCTCATGTAAATCCACCAAACGATCATGAGTTCCAGCCCCTTGGCAAACTCTTCAAAGTAACCAGCGTCAGAGAATTCATCCTGAAAATGGCTTCCCTGAGAAGCATGCCCACGACCCCTTCTCGGCCGCGCCACCACGGCCACGACCACCAGTGAGCATACTCCAAAGTAGATCAAAAGATCGTTAAACACAAATGTGTTTTTCTTCTGTCTTCCTCATCTCGCACCAAAAATTGACAAGGTCTAAAAGTAAGGGGGTATGGGATTTCAGGACCTCGGATTATTTAACCAAGCCCTCTTAGCGAAACAAGTGTGACAGTTGTTCGTTTATCCGGACTCATTGTGTGCTAAGTTGATGAAGGCAACATATTATCCTCTGGGACATATTCTTGATATGGTGGTTCCGCAGTCCGCATCAGTGACTAGGCAAGGTATTATGCATGGTCTCGAACTTCTTAAGAAGGGAGTCATTTGGTAGGTGAGTGATGGATCTAGCATTGATATTTGGAAGGATAATTGGTTACCTAGGAGCTCTGCCTTAAAATTTTAGCTAAAAGGCATAATACAAGATTGAAGTGGGTCTCCGATTTGTTCTTGAGCGGGAGAAAGGTTTGGGATGAAAATTTGATTAAGTATCTTTTCCGTCGCCATGATGCATAGGAGATTCGTAAGATTCATATCCACGCTTCTAGGGATGAGAGTTTTATTGCGTGGCACTATGAGAAGGATGGTATATTTTTCGTTAAAAGTGTGTGCAATTTAGCACTTAAGTTGAAGGATAGTCAGGATAAAGCGGGTCAATCTAGTGGCGAACCAAGCGGAGAAAGAAGGCTTTGGAATCTAATTTGGAAGGCTAATATTCCTCCGAAGATAAGCATTTTTGCATGGTGTGCCGCATCTGATAGCTTGGCAGTCCAGACTAATAGAGTTAATCACCATCAGATTACTTCAGGTATGTGCTCTATTTGTGGAGTAGAAGATGAAAGCACTTTTCATGCTCTTGTTACTTGTTCAATGGCTAGTGCTATGTATTGGCTTTGAGAGAGTTGTAGAATATTCCTGATGAAGAGTTGTTCAAATTCTCGAGACCAGATTGGCTTTTGATTTTGTTGGCATTTGAGCTTGCAACAGCGAGATCAAATTTTGTTTCTTTTCTAGCAAGCGTGGCACCTGTGAAACGATTTAATTATTGGAAAGGGGAAGGAATCCTATCATGATACTATTGAGGCCTCTTTTGGTTCATAGGATAGGATTATCGTAGGAATAGGAATTTTGTAGGAAATGAGATGACATGTATCTCAAATCCTATGAGTAGGAATAGGAAATGAGAAGTCATTTGGTTGACACCAAAGGAATTTTTCCATTGAGTCTAGGCTTATTTTTATTTTCCTATGAAATGTGAAGGATGGGAATCAATCCTATGTAGGAATAGGAATCGGTTCCTATGAACCAAAGAGCTCTAAAGGAAAAAAATTCTATAAGAATCCTATTCTTAGAATTCCTATGAAATTCCTCCAAACCAAAGGAGGCCTGAGGTTGTTCCTAGTAACAAAGGTAAAGGAAAAATGGGAGGTGCTATACCAGTTTCCGCACCATTACAAGATCATGTGGTGTGGAAACCTTATGATTATATCAAGATCAATGTCCATGCAAGTTATGTGGAGAGTATTAATGCTATCAGTGTGGGGGTTGTCACTAGGAACTCATCTGGTGAAGTTATTATTTCTTTGTGGGACTTTTTAGGTCAGTGTTCCAGCATGAATGAAGCTGAGCTGCGTCCATGCATGGCAGGCATTTATATTGTTATTACTCTTCACAGGTCCATTATTCTGGAGACTGGTTGTGCTTTTATTCGTTCTTTCCTTGCAAATGAGAAGCTTGACATGTCTCCTCTTGTTCATATGAAGAAATAAGCCTTGAGTATATCCAGGATGATCAAGGATTTTAGAACTGCGAAAATCAACCAGCTAGCCAATGGGGTGGCTCATGAAATTGCGAAGTCTAGCTTTATTAATAGATCTGATGGGATTGTTCTTAATAGTGTTCCGCCCTGCATGGTGAATTTTATAATGAACGATTGTAATAACCTTTTTTAATTAATTAATATATGGGTCTTTTTCAGAAACAAGATCATTAAACACGAGGGTGAATGTCAGGTGAACTCGGTCCTCGTGCTTGGTACGAAAATGTCTAATCATGCCACATACATCACACCAATCTGAAAGCCGCTCATATTTAATCCAAAAAGATCTGGCATTTGCAATCTTTCACCATACAAATTCCAAGAGAAGTCATTCGAGGCTGTTTCGGCAGCATCAAACTCCCTCACCTTTGAGGCGGAGACTTTACCATTGAGTTGTACCCATCCGGCAAATCATGAATCGGCACCCAAATCTTGAACTGGAAATGGTCGATTCTAGACGTCTTAGAGAATCCATCATACAGAGCTAGGATAACCCGGCTGCCACGGAATTGCGATGGACCTCCTCCATTGCTTTGTCACCTTCCAAGGTTACATGTTCTAGCCGTTTCTTCTCTGGTGGGGGAAACTGAAAAGCTCACAACATTAAGGTCACCTTCCAAGGTTACCTGTTCTAGCCGTTTATTCTCTGGTGGGGGCGTCGGCTGTGGTGCTCTCCGACATGCAATTTTGTTCTGGTGTGACCGTTGCACGAAATTCAACCATCAGATGCTGCATTTTGGCCTCGTATTATGCACTGGTCCTTCTGGCCAAGTCAGCGTGCAAGTTCTCAAGCCAACTAGTGGGCGATGGTATTTCCCTTCACCAGTCCCTACCTCCAACGGCATGCCTGGCACCGTGTAGCTGCCAAATACATACAGATGTGTTGTCCATGGCCTTTTTTTAATAATAACCTATTGATTTGGCTGTTACCATCTCATTTCCACTGTTTGCAAGTCTCTTGTCGACATTCAAATATTCAAGACTGTTTCAC
>NW_021223196.1:0-948 GCF_002162155.2 Triticum dicoccoides
CCCCAATCTTGGTACTAACATGTAAAAATTATCAATCTTGATACCAATCTGCTTTCAATGCCCCAATTGTGATACTTCTATGCAATTAACTCTAAGTGTAGTAAAGTCCTGCTCCTAACAGTGGGTGGGTCGCAACAAGAAAGGAGAAATCACATATAATAAAGAAAATAAATCAACTGTTTTATATATGATATGTGTACGTGAACACCTGTCAGACTTCAATTGGCTAGCAGGACATCGGTAGAAACCAGCTCCACTAGAAAGTCTTCCCACGGGACAAAGAAATGCGGATGAAGGGATTACATACAATGGTGCGAGCACTTATTTAAATATATGTTCTTCCTGTCCTCATCAAAACAAAATATATATTTTATAGAATAGACTTGTGGGTGGACACCTAACTTACCCAGATGGTAGGAGTATCATACAATGGTACGAGCATTTATTAAACGGAAATGTTAACGCCCACACGTGTGGGCGCTACCCAACTCGCCCACACGCCTGAATCATCGTTCATTGTCTTTTGCACGAATCTTGACACGAAAAGGTGGATTTGGTGTGCCACGTAGGACGGGGCTGGTGTGTGGGCGTTGGAGAGTTTGCCCACACACCCGCACAACGTTGTTTGCCAGCTGAGTTGTGTGGGCAAACTGCTTTTCACCCACACAGCCACCACCTAGGTCATGCGCGTGTGGGCGAACTGCTTTTCACCCACACGACACTCCTACCTTGTGGATGGCAACTGCAGTTATGCGAACGTGGCAACTCGGTACACATATGGCAACTGAACTGCAGTTACGCGAATGTGGCAACTCGGTACACACACATGGCAACTGTGATTCTTTGCTACACGGTAACTGCAGTTGCGCGCACGTGGCAACCAGATAAACACACATGGCAACTGTGATTAACAATACATGGCAACTATGGTTGGACCACACGCGGTAA
>NW_021223197.1:0-2147 GCF_002162155.2 Triticum dicoccoides
GATGCATAGGAAGAGAGTTAGACTTCGTCATTGCTTGATTTATGTTGCTTTGTGCTCACTACTAAATCACAAATCATTGTTAATTAAAATTGGCTTTGATATACCTTGGGATCCGGGTGGATTCATTACTTGAGCACTATATGCCTAACTTAACGGCTTTAAAGAAAGCGCTGCCAGGGAGACAACCCGGAAGTTTTGGAGAGTCATTTATTTCTGTTGTGTGCTTTTATAAAGTTTAAAAATAAAAATAATGTGCCAAGATTCACCTTTAGGATGTTTACATTGCTTGTTGGTTTGTGCGGTGCAAGACTAAAACTTTGGCTGTAGTGCGCGATTTTACATTTTTTTACCGGAACATCAAACGGATCTGAAACTTTTTGCACTGACTTTCTAACATTTTTTTATTTTTCTTATTTATTTCAGAATTTTTGGAGTACCAGAAGTATGGTGAATGTTCAGATTACTACAGACTGTCCTGTTTAAGACAGACTTTGTTTTTGATGCATACTTTGCTTGTTTTGATGAAACTATCAATTTCTATCAGTGGATTAAGCCATGGAAAAGTTATATTACAGTAGCTACAATGCAAAAATAAAATATGAATTGGTTTGCAACAGTACTCAGAGTAGTGATTTGCTTTATTATACTAACGGATCTTACCGAGTTTTCTGTTGAGTTTTGTGTGGATGAAGTGTTCGAAGATCGAGGCGGTCTCGATGTGAGTAGAAGGAGGAGAGGCAAGAGCTCAAGCTTGGGGATGCCCAAGGCACCCCAAGTAAATATTCAAGGAGACTCAAGCGTCTAAGCTTGGGGATGCCCCGGAAGGCATCTCATCTTTCTTTAACAAGTATCGGTATGTTTTCGAATTCGTTTCATTCATGTGATATGTGCAAATCTTGGAGCGTCTTTTGCATTTAGTTTTCACTTTTCTTTTATGCACCATGCTGGTATGAGATAGTCCATGGTTGATTTATAGAATTCTCATTGCACTTCACTTATATCTTTTGAGTATGGCTTTATAGAATGCTTCATGTGCTTCACTCTGAAGTTTGGATTGCCTATTTCTCTTCACTTAGAAAACCTCCATTTGTAGAATGCTCTTTTGCTTCACTTATATTTGTTAGAGCATGGACATATCTTTTGTAGAAAGAATTAAACTCTCTTGCTTCACTTATATCTATTTAGAGAGTTGACAGGAATTGGTCATGCACATGGATAGTCATAAAATCCTACATAAAACTTGTAGATCACTGAATATGATATGTTTGTTTCCTTGCAATAGTTTTGTGATATAAAGATGGTGATATTAGAGTCATGCTAGTGGGTAGTTATGGATTATAGAAATACTTGTGTTGAAGTTTGTGATTCTCGTAGCATGCACGTATGGTGAACCGTTATGTAACGAAGTTGGAGCATGAGGTATTTATTGATTGTCTTCCTTATGAGTGGCGGTCGGGGACGAGCTATGGTCTTTTCCTACCAATATATCCCCTTAGGAGCATGCACATAGTACTCTGTTTCGATGACTAATAGATTTTTGCAATAAGTATGTGAGTTCTTTACGACTAATGTTGAGTCCATGGATTATACGCACTCTCACCCTTCCATCATTACTAGCCTCTTCGGTACCGTGCATTGCCCTTTCTCACCTCGAGAGTTGGTACAAACTTCGCCGGTGCATCCAAATCCCGTGATACGATACACTCTATCACACATAAGACTCCTTTTATCTTCCTCAAAACAGCCACCATACCTACCTATTATGGCATTTCCATAGCCATTCCGAAATATATTGCCATGCAACTTCCATCATCATCATACACATGACTTGAGCATTCATTGTTATATTGCTTTGCATGATCATAAGATAGCTAGCATGATATTTTCATGGCCTATCCATTTTTTGATATCTTTGCTATGCTAGATCATCGCACATCCTGATACACTGCCAGAGGCATTCATATAGATTCATATCTTTGTTCTAGTATCGAGTTGTAATATTGAGTTGTAAGTAAATAGAAGTGTGATGATCATCATTATTAGAACATTGTCCCATGTGAGGTTATCAAAATAAAAGAGGCCAAAGAAGCCCAAATAAAAAAAAGGCCAAAGAAGCCCATAAAAACAGAGAAAAAAATAAAAAAAAT
>NW_021223198.1:0-416 GCF_002162155.2 Triticum dicoccoides
TCTCACACCCACGATACTTGCTATTTAGGGTTTCCTCTACCGTTCGGCGACCCTGACCCTTGACGACCCTCGTTTCCGATAAAATAAAGAGGAAGAAGAAGAAAAAAAAGAGAAGAAGAGAAGAAGAAGAAGAAAAAAAGAGGAAACCCTAAATAGCAAGTATCGTGGGTGTGAGATACATGTGGCCGTCGGTGTCGGACACTACATCCACGTCCCACAAGTGACGTGGGTGTCGAAGCCCGCGCCACTTGTGGGACATGGATGTAGTGTCCGACACCGACGGTACATGTATCTCACTCCGACGATACTTTCTATTTAGGGTTTCTCCTCTACCGCTCGGCGACCCTCGACGACCCTCGTTCCCAATAAAAAAAAGAGGAAGAAGAAGAAGAAAAAAGAGGAGAAGAAAGAATAGA
>NW_021223199.1:0-1036 GCF_002162155.2 Triticum dicoccoides
TCCGTCCTCGGTTCCCTTGTTTAACTCCAAATATATTTTCCCATTCGTAAAGGCAAATAAGCAAATTTTACTAAGGCAGAAAACTAAAAGTGCTCATAAGAATATGTATTACAGAAACATTACTTTTGCTAAATTTCAGTTATATGATACAATGAAAATTCTCTTCAATTTTTTAATTGCATATTCTACGTAGTGTTCGAAGGGGAGCCTGGGTGCAGCGGTAAAGTTGTTGCCTTGTGACCATGAGGTCACGGGTTCGAGTCATGGAAACAGCCAGAAATGTAGGGATAGGCTGTGTACTATAGACCCAAAATGGTTGGACCCTTCCCTGGACCCTGCGCAAGCAGGAGCTACATTCACCGGGCTGCCCTTTTTTACTCTACGTAGCGCATACATATATTTTTACTTGTGTATGTGTTTGTTCATATACATATTTAATTATCATAAAATATCTTGGTAGACATATGAACATCATACGCCAAACAATAATTTAATAGTGGTTTTTCGTGTATTATTAGATATGAATATTTATAGAAAAATCTAATGAGTTGTCACAACCCTAGATTACGTAATGTAATAAAAGCATTAGAGAGCATAGCAGACATCATGTTTAAATTCAATTTTGAATTGAGAAAATTTTTCAAAGCCTCATTTTAATGGAAGGGCAAAATCCTAGGACAACAAATCGAAAAATGTCAAAATGCGTTTCTAAAACCCTAAGAATTAGGCATGAGCACATATATAACTATGTGGGATCCCACCTTGATTTTTTGGGATTTTAAAGGGATTCATTTTGGAATTTGGAATTAATCTATATTGTATTTCAATTGGGTTTATATTAATATAAATAAAAAATGAACTAAAAATTCCTGAAAAATAAGTATGTGCACTTGGAAGGGTTCATATTTAGAGGATTTGATGCTCATTTGAATTTTCAAATATTTCCAAAAAGGCAACAAATAAGTTTGAACCAAAAATAAGAGAGAGAGAGAGAGAGAGAGAGAGAGAGAGAGAGAGAGAGAGAGAGAGAGAGAGA
>NW_021223200.1:0-398 GCF_002162155.2 Triticum dicoccoides
CTTGTAATACTCATATCATCAAGATCAATCAAGCAGGAAGTAGGGTATTACCTCCATCGAGAGGGCCCGAACCTGGGTAAACATCGTGTCCCCAGCCTCCTGTTACCATTAGCGTTAGACGCACAGTTCGGGACCCCCTACCCGAGATCTGCCCGTTTTGACACCGACAATAGGTACATCCATGATAGAGCCAATCGATGGTTGAGAACACTCCAATTCGTAGCTACAGATGCATGTGTGACTCCCAGATGCAGAGGCCGGGGGTCATCATCCTCCTTTTCGAGAAAAAACAGACGCGTGTGTGAGAGGACGACTGCGTGTGTGGACCTCTTCTCTTCCTGTATAACGTACTAAACTCAGAGTACAAGTTTTTGTGGGTGGCACTATGGTGCGTGCGA
>NW_021223201.1:0-3063 GCF_002162155.2 Triticum dicoccoides
ACATCTTTCAACACTCACCTTTCGGCGACATCTTGAGTTCGCTAAAGTATCTCTCGTTATCAGGAGAGCCATGGCCGGACTGCGGCCAGGACGGTTGGGATGCGGACGACGAAGAAATTCAAAGCCCACCCACCACCCACTTGGTAGCCACTGTCGACGATCTACCCGACATGCTAGACTACGACTCCGCAGACATCAACGGTATGGACGACGATGCCGGAGACGACCAAGAACCGGCACCCATCGGGCACCGGAAAGCCACCCCAACGCACGACATATACATGGTGGATACACCAAAAGGAAGCGACAACGAGGAAAAACGGGACGTGGCGAAGGACAACTCCCCCAACAAACAACCAAAACGACGACGCAAGCGCCGCCCGAAGACCGGTCTAGATAAAAAGGGCACCCGTACGGACCCGACCCTAGAGTAGGGCGAAGCAGTGGACGATGAACATGCCACCAAGCAACCCATCCCCGGCGAAGACGATCTCACATCACCAGAGCATATGAACCTTCATAAAAGGCTCGTCGCCACTGCACGAAGTTTGAAGAAGCAAAAGCGGAAGCTCAAAACAGCGGAGGACGCACTCAGAATGAGATGGAGCAAAGTACTCAACACTGTAGATAAATATGGCGCTAGTCACCAGACAAAGAGCTACCCGAAGCGCAAGTTGTTGCCCGAATTTGACGACGAGGCCTTAGAGCCCCCGCAGTCAAAAAAGAAAGAAGCCGCCTGGCGGGATAGACGACTAGATGACAGGCCAAGAACAGCAAGGGGCGCCGCACACAAGCCGGCACACGATCAGCATAAAGATTCTCGGAAAAAGGATGACCCGGCCAGGTCTATCTATGGGCCAAAAAAGAAGACTCCAGGAAGCAACATAACCCGTCGAGCATTTGAAGACAACGGCACACCCAAATACAGGGGCGCCGCACACCCACTATGTTTCACCGATGAGGTACTGGATCATGGATTTCCAGCGGGATTCAAACCCGTAAACATAGAGGCATATGACGGAACAACAGACCCCGGAGTCTGGATTGAGGATTATATCCTACACATACATACGGCCAGAGGAGACGATCTCCATGCCATAAAATACCTACCCCTCAAGCTCAAAGGGCCAGCTCGGTATTGGCTCAAAAGCCTCCCAGAAAATACCATTGGAAGTTGGGAAGAGCTTGAGGATGCGTTTCGAGCAAACTTTCAGGGGACTTATGTCCGCCCTCCGGATGCAAACGATTTAAGCCACATAACTCAACAGCCCGGAGAGTCAGCACGCAAATTCTGGAACAGGTTCCTCACTAAAAAGAACCAAATAGTCGACTGTCCGGACGCTGAAGCCTTAGCAGCCTTTAAACACAACGTCCGAGACCAATGGCTCGCCAGGCACCTCGGCCAAGAAAAACCAAGAACAATGGCCGCACTAACAAGCCTCATGACCTGCTTTTGCACGGGGGAAGATAGCTGGCTGGCTAGATGCAGCACCAGCGACCCGAGTACATCCGAAGTCAGGGATGGAAATGGGAAATCACGGCGCAGAAAAGATCAGCGCCGGAACAAGGAAAATGGCCCAAATAGTATGGCGGTCAATGCCGGATTCAAAAGCTCTCGGCCGAATAACAAAACACTACCCCTCAAGGACAACAGTGACGAGCTATCCAACCTAAACAAGATTCTGGATAGGCTATGTCAAATACATGGTACCTCCGGGAAGCCTGCAAACCATACCCACAGAGATTGTTGGGTCTTCAAGCAGTCCGGCCGACTTAACGCCGAACACAAGGGGCTCGACACACCAAGCGAAAGTGACGAACCCCAAAAGCAGCACTCCAGAAAACAGAAGACTTTCCCACTAGAAGTCAAAATAGTGAACTCACTTCATGTGATAACACGAAAACACAGCGCGGCACCTGCCATACCAGGACACCGTCCGCAGAATGGGGATAGACCCTACCAAAATTCGCCGTAACAGCACTTCCTTCAAAGGAGTGACGCCAGGCCTTTAAGCCAATTATACGGGCTCTGTACCACTAGAGGTTGTGTTCGGTTCATTCGACAACCTCCATCGCGAAAAGCTCACTCTCCATAGCGCCCCATTTTACAGTGGCCATCGAGCACTACTGGGACGCAAAGCTTTCGCCCGCGTTAATGCAATACCACATTACACGTCTCTTATACTTACAATGCTCAGTCCACGCGGCATAATCTCATTAAAGAGCAACTCCGAGTGTTCCTCGACCACGGAGAGCGTGGGGCTGCCTTGGCAGCCACTCCGACCTTGCAGGTCAAGGCCCCTAAACACAGGTCATTCAGACCCCGGACACGGTTAGGCGAGTCCGGCGTAAATAAACAAGGGGCTTCCCAGCCGCATACCCCCTTTATAAGGGTCCGCGCGTATAAATGATGAGAGCCAATAAAGCTCAACTTTCTTCATCTTCCAAATTATACTTTATCTTAAATACAACTTTTGCACGATATTTCTTAGAAACTAAGTCCTTCTCTTTTATAGATGAAGCACGTGCTACACCCGTCCAGGATATAGCACAACGGAGACACAGGCGCAGACGTGCAGCAGGGACCCGTTGCAAGGATTCTTTTCAGATTAAGACCCTGCGTAAACCTTTCTTACTGTCTCTTGTTGATACACATCCCCCGGTTTCCTACCATAGCCGAGGAGGAGGCTGGCGTTTTGGCATCGGCCGCGTCAGAAGTTCCCGCCTATACCTGGACACTAGGGGCTTAGGGCATTGTTCTGCCCGGTATCATAAAGATCGAACACCTCAGGGAGTGTTCGGCGTCTCGAGTTAGGCCTTATATGCATCAGCTCCGAATCATGTCTTTGGTCAAATGTTGGGTTTGCCCAGCTCCTGTGTTTTGCTGCCTTACGTTTCGTATCATCGGCTAACGCAGCACTAGTAGAACTACTGCGATTGTGCCCCGGTTCGGCCGGGCGAGCACCTCAGTAGAGAAAGCCGAAAACTGACTATCATGATATAGCGAGAGACTGGTCAACCACTCGATCGACCATTGGAATGTTTAGAATTCCTCCGCTTTGA
>NW_021223202.1:0-1713 GCF_002162155.2 Triticum dicoccoides
GTAGACGCGTCACCGGCCGTGTGGAAGGCGCTGGGGCTCAAGGAGGAGATTGGAGTGTTCAAGATCACTTGGTCTGATGTGTGAGCGATGCCATGAAGACCTTGTATTAAGCTATGTACATGCAGACATGCGGAAGCGTAGATGTGTGCGTTTTTCTCTTGGTGGTGGAGTTGCTGCTAATTAAAATAAGCCACCACTCGATTGTATTTGATATTTTCACAACTTTATGTATTTGTCCCGTCTCGGTGCTATATTTACGATTCACATGTATATGATATTTTTCTTGATTTATGTATTTACGTTGTTTCGGTGCTATATGTATTATTTATGTGGATTTAATATTTTTTGAGATTGATGTATTTCCCAGTTTGGGTATAGTATGAAATGAAATTGGCAAATACATCAACTTTCAGTTCAGCAAGACCTTGCATATATGACTGAGTACACACGCACTACCAGATGTGATGTTATGCTGGTCATAGATATATATTTTACTATTTATACACAAAAACATTGAATTATTCGGGCGGTAAAACTCGATGATTTTTGAGTTGTCCCTACAATCGGTTCTTTCAGCGCCTCCTGGAAAGAAACACCAGTATTGAGAAAAAAGGGAACCCTAAACGATCTGGATGGAGCTGGTGAAATTGAAAAGCCCTTTGAGTACCATGAAACAACAAATTGCCAGTGAATATACAGAGGGAAACTCTAGTGCGTTTCATTTGTAATAATTTAATCCTGTGGTGTATTACTTTGATGTTGCCGAGCTACACCTTAATCTTGGTGGATTCCATCCCGTATATAATATAAGAAATTTGCAAACGTATGTCACTCATACGGATAGTCTAAACTAGTTAGTTAGTTGCACTGCCTTCATGTGAATTTCATTCACTCTGTTATTCACAAATGACTATTAATGGAGGCGGTTGTTTAAAAATATTTGTCGCACACCCAATTGTTATAAGCCCGAAGGTTGCAGAACACCAACCATCTGTTGGTTGCAAAACAAAAGAAAGAGACTGCATTAGAGCAAAAGAAAGTCAAATTTATTGTAAAAAGGTTCCAAACTTTTGTGACTTATTATTATCATTATTATTTTCTACGTGAGGTGTATATACACCCAGGAACTAAAGGGTATTTCCCACCAGGGCATGCTCTACCATATTTGATGATTTACAGGTTACATACTTATATTTATACCCAATAAAATAGAATTCAAAATTCAGTTGAATTCTTTGGGAGGTAAAATACTGAGACTTATGAGTTTTTCCAAAAACCGATTCTTTCGGTGCCTCCCAAAAAAATACCTGGTATAGAGAAGGGCGTGGAAGGTAGCTGCTGGAATTACAAAGCGCTTTGAGTAACACCAAATAGAACATTAAGAGAAAAATTAGATACAAGGTTAATCACAAGTGAGTTACATTTGTAACAATTCAATCTATCTTTATGTTATTCTGATGTTACCGAGCTAGACCTTTATCTTGGCGGCTTCCATCCCCAGATATAATACAAGTAGGAAACGTACATCACTCTTGATACAGATAGTTTCAACTAGTTACTTTACACTACTTCACTATGCATGTCATTCACTCGGATGTTCACGAATGCCTCCACCTTGGCTATTAGTGGAAGCTCCGTGCCAAAAGTTCATTCAATAAAATAAAGAAGAGACGGTTGTTTAAAAGTATATGTTGCACACCCAAATGTTACAAG
>NW_021223203.1:0-402 GCF_002162155.2 Triticum dicoccoides
AAAAAAGGTACCTTTGCTTGTTCTGTGTGAATAAGTAGCAATGTTTCATTTCTATTTCTTACATCTACATACAATTTGCAGGAAAAGGTACAAACTATCCAGCAAAGGAGTCTGTGTTTGTTTCGTCCGCAGCTGGCCCTTCGGAATATGATTTTGGTGGTACTATAAATCCATCAATATCCATGGCATTTGGAGAGTATCCATCATTTTTAGGTCAACCTATCCAAGGAGAATTCACAAGACTATTGCTTGAAGCTCATGGAGATGGCACAACACCGCCGGCCGCTCGTCAACTGGATTTCAACGGTGGTGCTAGTACATCAAGGTTTTAGCCGTGACGAGCCCGATCGTGCGTTGATGCATAATGCCTTGTTGGTTCCTCAATGCTAGTTAGCTGGGCAT
>NW_021223204.1:0-615 GCF_002162155.2 Triticum dicoccoides
CCTATTATGAATAAACATGTTTGCAATGACAATTAGAGATTATAGTTGCTTATGCCATGCTTACTTAGCTAGGATCTTATAATGGTTTACCTTGCGTGCCAACATGCTATTAAAATGGTTGTGATGTGGTATGATAGGGTGGTATCCTCTTTTGAACGATTCGAGTGGCTTGACTTGGCACATGTTCATGCATGTACTTGAAACAAAATCAACATAGCCTCTATGATATTTATGTTCATGGTGCATTATATCCAACTCATTCTTGCATTCGGTGTTGATTAATTTTAATGCATGTTCATGACTGTTGTCGCTCTCTAGCTGGTCGCTTCCCAGTCTTTTTCTAGCCTTCACCTGTACTAAGCGGGAATACTGCTTGTACATCCAATCCCATAAACCCCAAAGTTGTTCCATATGAGTCCACCATACCTACCTATATATGGTATCTACCTGCCGTTTCAAGTAAATTTGTATGTGCCAAACTCTAAATCTTCAAATAAATATCCTGTTTTGTATGCTCGAATAGCTCATGTATCAACTAGGGTTGTCCGTATCTTCCATGTTAGGCGGGTTATTCTCAAGAGGAGTGGACTCCGCTCCTCACTCACGAGAAAGTGG
>NW_021223205.1:0-736 GCF_002162155.2 Triticum dicoccoides
CATACACGATGCATCTGGTAGATACTAGAGTGCCGGTTCAACAAGTGTCACTGCTGAATCAAGCATTAAATCCCCTGACAAATATATGAACGTGTAATTCATATGTCCAATTGTATGATAGACCAGAATATCAAGCGCATCAATATCGGATGAAACATCGGAGGATGCATTCGAGACACGATCCATACACCTGAACAACATTGACACACCATTGATACCGATATGCCAGTTGATGTTCACAACCTTGGGATAGCCAAAGTTTTGAAAAATGAATAAGTATGTGGATGTATGCGGATTTCAAACTAGCGCCTTGGTGTATTTTCATCCTAAGAAAAATCAACACATGTATTTTGTCTCTATGTCATCATTTTAGTTAACTAGTTTAGCACAGGCGCATCACTCGCAAGGTGATGCGTGCTTGAACAAGCTCAACTGCACATCTTAGGACTAACATTTTCTTCAAATCTTATCCTTGAATTCCCAATGCCTCTTAATCCCATATGCTTCTTTCACACTTTTTTCATACCTTTAATACTAGCTCTTCTTTTCACTCCATTTTCCACAAAATATGAATGCGATTGGAAGTTTTGGAACTACTAAAACTCAATGCTACTTCCCGAGAGAAGACAGAGTGGTATATATGCACACATCATATACAAAATAATGGTCATGGTTGGTAGTTGTTGGATCAATGCTATTTTGCATTAAATTCATGTCCTGGCCATTCCGTAAACTC
>NW_021223206.1:0-921 GCF_002162155.2 Triticum dicoccoides
AAGCAAAAGAATTCTTGGAGACAACAGAAGTATTACCTCTGGTAACCTCCAGGTTCTGAACTCTTTTGATATCTTGGGCCTTGACAATGATGTTCTTGCCATCTCTGACAATCTCGTTGCTCATCCTAGTGGCAAAAACAGGGCCCCACTTCCCTTTACTAGGTCTATGGACCTGAGGTCTAGGGGCAGGGCAAGATAGGGTGGTACTGGAGGGAGCCAAAGAACTTGGACCCAAGTCACTAGGGTCATCTTTCACAGCTTCAAAATGCACTAGTAAACTGTTACCACAGCCTTCATAGTGAGGTTTCTTAGCAGCATCCAGATAACTTTTAGTCACAGGGTCTCCCTGAATGTTAGAAGAAATTAAATTGGACTGACCAACAGGGGTAGGAGGAAGGGGACCACCAGTCTTAGTTTTAGCTCCACTTGGGGCAGGAGTAGTTTTCTTGGCCATCTGAGAGTTAGCATCTTTCTCCATTTCCTCCCCAAGTAGATCATCATCACTGTTATTATCCCCCTCTCCATCTTTATCAGCATTTCCAAAACCTCCAGGACAGCAGAAGGACCAGGGGGACCATCTGAGGGTTTATGGTTAGGGGACTCAATAGCTGTGTCCTCATCAACCTCAAAGTTAAGTAAATGCAGCTCCTGTTGGAATTCAAACAACCTATCCTTGGGGATGAGCTGAGGTTCTCTCACAGCAACTTGCACTCTGACCACTTCATATAGACTCCTGAAGATCTCATGCCAGTCAATATTGACAATGACACCAAGGGAAAATGCAATTTGAGAAATAACTGACCAGGTGCACCAAACAGGGGGGATACCCACTATGTTAATCCACACTTCTTTGAGGGAATCATAAGCAGGAAGTTCCCCATGCCAGTCTTTGAAGGAGATAGTAACACCTTTCTTTTTCAG
>NW_021223207.1:0-1067 GCF_002162155.2 Triticum dicoccoides
AACAAGTTTGTTGTTAACGATGGATTTGTGTTTCGTGCTAACAAGCTATGCATTCCAGCTAGCTCCGTTCGTCTTTTGTTGTTGCAGGAGGCGCATGGAGGAGGATTAATGGGACACTTTGGCGTGAAGAAGACGGAGGACGTACTTGCTACACATTTCTTTTGGCCAAAGATGAGACGGGATGTTGAGCGTTTTATTGCTCGCTGCACTACATGTCAAAAAGCTAAGTCACGACTCAATCCTCGTGGTTTATATATGCCTTTGCCTGTACCTAGTGTTCCTTGGGAGGATATATCTATGGACTTTGTTTTAGGTTTACCTCGAACAAAGAAGGGGAGGGATAGCATATTTGTTGTCGTGGATAGATTCTCGAAAATGGCACACTTTATACCATGTCATAAAAGCGATGATGCTGTTAATGTTGCTGATTTGTTCTTTCGTGAAATTATTCGCTTGCATGGTGATGAGGACATGACTACCTTGAATATGACCAAAAATATTGCATATATGCATATTTGTCAGGTGATTTCTAGTGCAAACTATTCAATAATCTATTTATGTTATCCAGAACAAAAATACTTCACACACTTTTGTGTTTTGTCTAATTGTAGGTGTATGGGACATTTGTACAATCCACATATGAAGATAAGGAAGAAAGAGATGTTTATTTGCTGTCCAAAAAGTTCTCTCACGTCACTTTTGGCCCAAGAGAAGATAGAGTCCAAGTCTCTCACGTTCTGGATTCAGATTCGGACTGCACAGACACACCTGACTCAAAACGGACACAAGTTTTTCATACGGACTCCGAATTGGGTGATTCTTTTTTTGTTGGAAACTAGATTTCGTGCACTTTCCAACCCAATTGGAATCACCTTCAAATTCGTCCGGAGCGTTGAGTTGTGGACGAAACAATCTGATGCTGCAGCAGAATCCGAGTCAAACTACAAGTCCAAAGGTGTTACATCACCTCCACTTGGGCCCATTGGCCTTGTACGACCTAGATTTAGTTTTAGGCTGCCTTGGGACGTCCTCCCACCTCCTTGGCCGCCACCCCTTGCTCCTATATA
>NW_021223208.1:0-1188 GCF_002162155.2 Triticum dicoccoides
GTGCAGATACTGCTAAGGCAACTATTTCGCGTGCTGGTCTTCCACCTAGGCGTCGCAGCCCCCGCAAGCAATCAACAGACATACCCAATGCACCGGCTGTATCTAGGAGCAGCAGAGACGAGTCTGGTTATGTTCCTGCGTCCACACTGTTCCCGCCACCTGCCAAAAGCAATGTGATGGAGAAACCGGAAGACCGGAGCACAACTGATGGAAGTGTCAAGCCGGGCATGAGTGACGCAGGTGAACGTCCGGAGCAGACTGCGCCTTTACCCGCAGTGGAAATCCCCAGCTTAAATCTGCGCACTTCCAGGCTCCCAGTCAATGTGGGTGTCCCATAGAGCCCAAACAAGAAGATTGTCAAGAAAGCTGCGGCTGACACCGCTGACAACACGCCCCTCCCTACAAATAAGCCCGATCATTCTGTAGCGGCCGATTCAGATATGTTTGTTGATCTTTCACCCTTGGATTCTGCCCCGCAAGTTGTTCGTGGTCCGGCCAGTAGGCATGAGAGGCACCCAATGGCCTTCACCCCATCGAGCTTCAGTCTTGGCATCAGTCAAGATGAACCAGTGGTGCCACATCCTATGCCAGTTTCCTTTGCTTTCCCGGGAGGCATGCCCGCAATGATGGCGCAACCAATGGTCGAGGGCAGGAAGGCTGTCAAGTTCGCAGAGCCGATAGTCCAAGGTACATTTATCATGTGCTTATATCATTTTCTTGTATACATCTTTGTAGTTTGACTTTTGCCGCAATCATATTTTTTGGCGGTCCTCACTTATGATGGCAACTGATATGTGATGACATGGCAACTGGATTTGATGCACCATGTCACCTACATTTTTTTTGCTACCATGATGCATTTCACATTTGGGCAACCACATGGCAACTGAAGTTGATTCAACATGGCAACTGTAGTTGCTGTCACATGGCAAATACAGTGCATTACACATGGCAACTGGATTTGCTGCACTATGTCACCTGCATTTTTTTTGTTTCCATGTTGCATTTTTCCACTCGGCAAGCACATGGCAAGTGTAGTTAGCACAACATGGCAACTGTAGTTGCTGTGACATGGCAACTACAGTCCAACCAGATGGCAACTATAGCCCAACCAGATGGCAACTACAGTGCAACTACATGGCACCTGTAGTTGCTACAACATGGCCACTGTAGTTGCACCACACATGG
>NW_021223209.1:0-4314 GCF_002162155.2 Triticum dicoccoides
TTTAACATAATAAGGATGAGAGATGAAAAGAATAATGACAATTTTGATGGATGTTGGTCTATGATGTTTAACATGATTATTGAGAGTCTTAATTTGAGAGAAATTGAACTCACGGGTAGACAATTTAAATGGGCCAACTCGTTACCCATTCCGACTTATGAAAAGTTGGATAGGGTGCTCGCTAGTGTGGAGTGGGAACAAAAATATCCTTTGGTGTCAGTCCATGCGATGCAGAGAGCGATCTCAGATCACCACTTCTTTTAGACTCGGGTGAGGCTACCCATGTGGCAAATAAAATTCTTTCTCCTTCAAACAAAGTTGGTTCGAGAGAGAAGGATTTTTTGGAGATTATTGCACGCAAATGGGCTAAGCCAGTTAGTGGAAGGACGCATGTTGAGAGATGGCAAAACAAGATTAGACATCTCCGACAGTTTTTGAGAGGTTGGGCCAGAAATGAGAGTGGGATTTACAAACATGAAAAAGAGTGTCTTACTCAATTAATTGAGGCACTAGACTTAAAGGCTGAAGACACTCTTCTTTTGGTTAATGAGCAAAGATCCAAGTCCGAGGCTGAGCAAGGTCTACGAGCTCTCTTGAGAGAGGAGGAGCTCCAGTGGGCATTGCGTGCTAAAACGCTTAAGTTGTCCAAGGGGACGACAATACACAATTCTTCCATATGGTTGCAAATGGTAAACATAGGAAGAAGAAAATCATTCAGCTTGAACAAGACGAGGGGACAATAGTGGGGCATGAATATCTGAAAGCATATATCTCGAATTACTATAAACAACTTTTTGGACCACCAAATATAAGCACGGTGACACTTGACAAATCTGTGATTGAGGATATACCTCAATTACAGGCAGCGAGAGTGATTTTCTCTCTGCCCGGTTTACTGAAAAAGAGGTTCTTCAGGCAATTTCACAAATGAAACCGAATAAAGCACCGGGACCAGATGGGTTTCCTGCTGAATTCTATAAGAAATGTTGGCATATTATAAAAGATGATCTTATGCCTATGTTTCATGATTTTTCAACAGTCATTTAGAGTTGTTTCATCTCAACTTCGGTACAATAACGCTGCTACCAAAGAAAGATGAGGCAATTCGGATAGAACAATTCCGGCCCATATGTCTGTTGAATGTGAGTTTTAAAATTTTCACAAAGGTTGGAACCAATAGATTGACACATATTGCTCATTCCGTGGTCCAACCAAGTCAGACAACGTTCATGCCGGGGCGACACATACTGGAAGGGGTGGTCGTCCTGCATGAAACGCTTCATGAGATCCACTCGAAGAAACTGGATGGGGTTATCTTCAAAGTGGATTTTGAAAAGGCATACATTAAAGTCAAGTGGCCTTTTCTTCAACAGGCAATGCGCATGAAGGGCTTTAGTGAAGCCTGGAGGAACCAAGTGGATACCCAAGCCCAGAAGGGTAGTGTCAGAATCAAGGTAAATGATGACATCAGTCATTATTTCCAGACTCATAAGGGGTTGAGACAAGGGGATTCCATGTCTCCTCTTCTGTTTAATATTGTAGCTGACATGCTGGCCATCATTATTGGCAGGGCCAAGCAGCGTGTCCATGTAGAAGGTTTAGTTTCTCATCTAGTCGATAGAGGGGTATCCATTCTACAGTATGCGGATGACACTATCCTATTCATGGAACATGACATGGTTAAGGCACGTAATATGAAACTTAATTTATGTCTCTTCAAACAATTGTCTGGATTAAAAATTAATTTTCATAAGAGCGAGTTGTTCTGTTTTGGGAAGGCCAAAGACGAGGAACACACTTATAGACAATTGTTTGGATGTGAATTAGGTGCTTTACCATTCAATTACTTGGGCATACCGATACATAATCGTAAGTTATCCAATAAAGAATGGAAGTGTACTGAAGAACGAATTGAAAAAAAACTTAGTTGCTGGAAGGGCAAGCTTATGTCATATGGAGGTCGGTTAGTCCTTATTAACTCGGTACTGACTAGTATGCCGATGTTTCCACTTTCGTTCTTTGAAATTCCGAAAGGAGTTCGGAAGCGACTTGATTTCTTTAGATCTCGTTTCTTTTGGCAGTCTGACGAGGCCAAGAGGAAATACCGTCTTGCGAGATGGGATATCCTTTGCCGACCTAAAGACCAAGGGGGTCTCGGTATTGAGAACCTAGAAATTAAGAATAAATGCCTTATGAGCAAATGGCTTTACAGGCTAGAGATAGAGCCGGAGGGTATGTGGTCACAAATCCTGCGCAATAAGTATTTACAATCCAAAACATTAGCCCAGGTTACCATGAGACCGACCGACTCGCCATTCTGGAAGGGACTTATGAGAACGAAGGACTTGTTCTTTCGCAGGGTCAAATTCTTGGTTGGCAATGGGATGTCAACAAGATTTTGGGAGGATATGTGGTTAGGAGAGACGCCTCTGGCCGTCCAATATCCCACCCTTTATAATATTGTGCAACGTAAGGAGGATTACGTAGGCACAGTCCTCCAAACTATTCACCTGAACATCCAGTTCCGACGTGCGTTAGTTGGTGAGAGATGGAATGACTGGATGCAATTGGTTCGGAGACTATAATAGAAGTTCAAATCTCCAACCAGCTGGATTCGATACAATGGAAGTTAGCTAAGAATGGAATTTTTACGGTGAAATCTTTCTATTTGGATTTGATTAACTCTGGCCCAATCTCAAGGTCACTGCACATCTGGAGGGTTAAGGTTCATTTGCGGATTAAAATCTTTATGTGGTTTGTCCACAAGCAAGTGATACTCACAAAGGACAACTTAATTAAAAGGCGATGGGTAGGAAGTTCGCGCTTCTGTTTTTGTGATCATGATGAAACAATACAACACCTATTTCACGAATGCCCACTTGCCAAACTACTTTGGAGAACGATTCATATAGCTTTCAACATTAATCCTCCAGTCGATATTGCGTCGTTGTTTGGGACGTGGTTAGCTGGGGCTGAATCGATTATTGCTGCTCATATTCGGATTGTAATATATGTGCTATTATGGGCTATATGGAACTGCAGGAATGATATGATTTTTAACAGACAACACACTTTAACTTTCTTGCAGGTCATCTTCAGAGCTACAGCTTGGATCCGTACGTGGTCCTTACTCACTCCTATGGACTCCAGGGAGCCTTTGGTTACTGGGTGCAACCAATGGGAGATGGTAGCTCGGGTTATATTCAACCGGTTCGGATGACGCTCGCATAACAGGATAGGATTCTAGGGAGCTTATCCTCCATATTACCGTATCGGTTGCTTGTGTCAGCATGTATTTTTCTTTTTTAACTTTGTTCTGCTCCGTTTGCGAGCTGTAAGACCTTTATGACGTTACTTTGTGGATTTTTAATGAAATG
Organism: Triticum dicoccoides; assembly: GCF_002162155.2. Classification (NCBI taxonomy): domain Eukaryota; kingdom Viridiplantae; phylum Streptophyta; class Magnoliopsida; order Poales; family Poaceae; genus Triticum; species Triticum dicoccoides. The sequence continues at coordinate 3,378 of NW_021223209.1, forward strand.
GCTGCATGCATATTCATGATGCAGAGGCCAGAGGCATGCCTCCATTTCCAAAAAAAAGCTCATGGGAGAGGTACGTACGTAGTGATGAGTGCATGGTTCTAGCTAAGGAAGAATAAACCTATAGTATGTATGCTGCGAGGAGTTATCGTGTGCCGTATGAATGTGTGAATCTACTAGCTAGTGTACGATTTATATATGTTCACCAACTCATATGCGTGTACGTCGTTTCTCGTGTTGATCATCTTTTCCATTCAACCACCTGCAACTGTTGGCGTATTCATCTGGGTTCAGCCGTGTCATCTCGTCGGTTTTGGCCCGGATTTTTCGTCACGGACGTGCATCAGCATTGCCTTCTTTTTCGCTAGCTAGCACGATGCACGCTCTCGTTCAGCGCAGGGCCACACGTTCGGATCCAGCCTAGATTTATTTTCTTCAAAACGGGGGCAAAAACAGACACGATAAATCGGTGGCTGTCGCGGTCATCCTTCATCCCTAACTATATGTAGCGACTGTGTCCTCCTCCTCCATAATGGCAGATGCAAAGATAGTACAAATTTATAGCATAAAACTAGTTCAAATCCATAGCAATAACACATAAAATTCAAGCGCCACACCACAAACTATACTTCATACAATGCAAATAAAACTACGGAAATGTTAACGCCCACACGTGTGGGCGTTCACCATCTTGACCACACGCAACGATCACCATTAGGTACTTTGTGCACGAATCTTGGCACAATCCGGTCGTTTTTCTGCGCCACGTAGGACGATGCGCGTGTGCGGTGTGCGAGACAGTTCGCCCACAATGTGCAGTGTGCAGTGTGCGGTGTGCACGTGTGGGCAGTTTCGTCGCCGCCGCGGCGGCGGCCTCGTCGGTGTGGTTATGCCTGTCTGGAGGCACGCACTAGTTGTGCCTTGGGATTAGGCAGGTGTC
>NW_021223210.1:0-771 GCF_002162155.2 Triticum dicoccoides
GAATCAGTGTCAAAGCTTGCATCGACGTAACCATTTACGACGAGCTCTTTGTCACCTGCATATACGAGAATCATATCCTTAGTCATTTTCAGGTATTTCAGGATGTTCTTGACCGTTGTCTAGTGATCCACTCCTGGATTACTTTGGTACCTCACTGCTCGACTGATAGCAAGGCACACATTAGGTCTGGTAAAAAACATTGCATACATGATAGAGCCTATGGCTGAAGCATAGGGAACACCTTTCATTTTCTCTCTATCTTCTGCAGTGGTCGGGCATTGAGTCTGACTCAACTTCACACCTTGTAGCACAGGAAAGACCCCTTTCTTTGCTTGATCCATTTTGAACTTTTTCAAAACTTTATCAAGGTATGTGCTTTGTGAAAGTCCAATTAAGCATCTTCATGTATCTCTATAGATCTTGATGCCCAATATATAAGCAGCTTCACTGAGGTCTTTCATTGAAAAATTATTATTCAAGTATCCTTTTATGCTATTCAGAAATTTAGTATCATTTCTGATCAACAATATGTCATCCACATATAATATCAGAAATGCTACAGAGCTCCCACTCACTTTCTTGTAAATACATGCTTCTCCAAAAGTCTGTATAAAACCATATGCTTTGATCACACTATCAAAGCGTATATTCCAACTCCGAGAGGATTGCACCAGTCCATAAATGGATCGCTGGAGCTTGCACACTTTGTTAGCACCTTTTGGATCGACAAAACCTTCTGGTTGCACCATATACGACTCTTCTTTAAGATAT
>NW_021223211.1:0-619 GCF_002162155.2 Triticum dicoccoides
TTTGCTGCGATCTGCTGCTTCTCGTTCCTCTAGCCCCATTACCCTTTCGTGCAGCACCTGCAGTTGGCCCTGCTCCAGTTTCTTCCTCCTCTCGTGAGTTTTGTAACCCCCTGCGTCCGGAAAACCAACCTTCCACGGAATGGAGCCCGGCGTGCCTCGTGTCCGTCCAGGGTGCTCAGGATTCCCGAGGGCCATTGTGAGCTCGTCCTTCTCCCTGTCTGGAACGAACGTCCCTCGCTGCGCTGCATCGATATAGTGTCGAAGGTTCTTGACTGGTATTTGTAGTTGCTCGTCCGTCCAATGGCACTTCCCTGATACAGGGTCCAAGGTTCCGCCAGCTCCGAAGAACCAAGTCCGGCAACGGTCTGGCCAGTACATTGTCTCTGGTTCGATCCCTTTTTCAAGCAGATCATTCTCAGCCTTGGACCACTTAGGCCGGGCTTTGAGGTAGCCACCTGACCCCGTGCGATGGTGAAGCTTCTTCTTCGCAGCATTTTGCTTGTTTGTCGCCGACATCTTCTTACTCTTTTCCGATGCCTTGTGGGCCACAAATGCAGGCCAGTGATCTTTGATCTTCTCATATTTGCCGATGAATTCTGGTGTCTTTTTTTTGTTGACA
>NW_021223212.1:0-1692 GCF_002162155.2 Triticum dicoccoides
ATGATGATGATGATGATGATGATGATGAGGCGAAGCAGGACACAGAAAGTCGTCGCAAAGGAAAAAAGGCCAAGAAGACCGGAAATGACTACCCTCCCGCGTGCTTCACTCTAAGTCAGGAGGAGATCGAGCAGTTTTTCACCTGCCTCCTAGGAGTAAAACTTCCTTACGTTTACGCAGGGAAGATAAGCAAATACCTAGACCCAGCGAAGCAGAAGTTCAGCGGGATGAGGTCTCACGACTGTCATGTGCTGATGACGCAGATACTTCTAGTTGCAATCCGTGGGATCATGGACGCGCACGTCCGTGAAACGCTATTTGGCCTATGCAACTTTTTCGACTTCATCTCTCGGAAGTCGATTGGCATGAGGCAACTCAGAAGGCTACAGGAAGAGATCGTGGTGATACTATGCGAGCTTGAGATGTACTTCCCGCCCGCATTCTTCGACGTTATGCTACATCTGCTGGTCCATATCGTGGAGGATATCATCCAACTCGGGCCGACGTTCCTGCACAGCATGATGCCGTTCGAAAGGATGAATGGTGTCATCAAAGGATACGTTCGCAACATGTCACGTCCAGAGGGAAGTATAGCAAGGGGCTTTCTGATCGAAGAGTGCATCTCCTACTGCACGAATTATCTAGGCATCGAGAACCCCGTTGGTCTGCCCGTCAACAGGCACCTCGGCAGGCTCGCTAGATGGGGTCACCGTGAGGGTCGCCGCGAAATGCATGTCGACTTCGAGGGTCGACTCGCTGACTTTGAAAGAGCAAACCTAGTCGCGCTACAACACATAGACGTGGTCGATCCTTGGGTGGTAGAGCACAAAACCTTTATTGAGAAGACGTACAATGACCGAGGCCAACAGAGGATGGACGGAGATATACTCAAAGAGCACAACTCATGTTTCACGCGTTGGTTCAAGCAGAAGCTTCTGTCGTACCCTTTACATGAAGATTCTTCCGTGGAAGAACAACTCATATTCTCCTTGTCACAGGGCGCCGAGCACAACCTGATGACCTATGAGGCGTACGATATCAATGGCTACACATTCTACACTAAGGACAAGGACATGAAGAGCGATGGTTATCAGAACTCCGGGGTAACGATGGAATCCTACACCGGTAACGACAAGGACAGATACTGCGGAAGGATCGAGGAGATCTGGGAGCTGAGCTACGCTGGAGAGAAGGTCCCGATGTTCTGTGTCAGATGGGCCAAGAGCGTCCTAAAAGAAGACCGGTATTTCGCCACCATGGTTATACCCGAAGCCAAATCCAAGACCGCGGCGCAAACGTCACCGCGAAAAATAAGCCATGGGTACTGGCTTCCCAAGTGGACCAATGCTTCTTCATTACCGACCCGTCAAAGCCTAGTCGTGTTGTCGTGAGGAGAGGCAAAAGGAAGATCATCGGAATGGATGGAGTAGCCAATGAGCAAGACTTTGACAAGTACGGCGACCCGAAGATCGAACATGATGACGATGATGAAGTAGCAGCATACACCACAAGAAGAAGCAGGACCACCCTACCTAAAGGATGTCCGTTCCACAGAAGAACTCCATTTGCAAAAAAGAAGGGCAAGAAGATTGTGAACAGATAGCTAGCTAGCTAAGATCGATTGTATTTAAATCGTAGTCTTCATTTCTCGATTGTATTACATGGGCATTTTTTGAACTCATGAATATTTTT
>NW_021223213.1:0-1384 GCF_002162155.2 Triticum dicoccoides
GGATAGCGTGTCCCAGCATGTCGTTCATCCGGTGGTGCGCACTGAAGACACAACCATGCTTCATGAACGGCAGGCCTTTCGTGTCGTGCACGGAAGGTGGCATCCGCTTCACAATGGGGTAGATGTCCCCGATGAAAAGCGAGTACTCTCCAAGAGTGTTACTCAGCACCCATGTAGCATCACGGGGGTCGAACTCGGCGCTGTTCATCTGGTACATGCGGCATCCCAGATCTGGACACATGGTGACGTACATAGTCAAGGTCCATGCATAATAATGTTGTGCTCAAATGTGGCGGTCAGTAATACTGTGCAGCAAATAGTACTACTCCGGTATAGAGGAAGTAAAATAATCGGCTTATTATATATAGCCACTCTTGGCTACATGGATGAGATAGTAAGACATGGAAAAACAAAAATGGTGGCAGCTAGTGGGTTCAAGTCTTCAAGGGCCTAGCTAGCTATACGCGTCCTCCAAGGTAAAAAGTACTCCTACTAGTACTACAAAGTATACTACTAGTACAACAATGAAAGAGAAGGCGAGAGGGTTAAAAAATGGAATACCTGGGTAGATGGTGACGGTCCGATCGTGGTAGATTAGGTGACTGTGTTGCACATCAGTGGTACCATGGGTAACGACTGCTAAGATAGTTGATCCCAATATGCCAAAGTCAGCTACAAGGTTCCAGGTTAGACCAAATCGCGGATGCAAATGCACATCCAGGATCGGCGATCTTATTTTGATCGGGGGATGACTAGTCCCTGCAAAATAATGGAGTACCGTTAAGGATGCAAATGATGGTTTGTGCATTCCATTTGTAATCTCCCGTACCATAGGATGTCAACCAGATGAAACAAGTCCCCTAGCTTGTCACCGCGAAGATGCAGCCTAGATGGCGCACGGCGTCTTCGAACGTGTAGGGGTACAAATCTGCCACCGCCAACATGCGCCAGCCTCTGCCGTTACTGCCTCCTGCATTGATGGCAATCCTTATGTCGAACACCACGATGAAATAGTAATCGTCGTAGCCGCGTCGCTTTGTCGGCGGGTCCGCAATTTCTATCTTCTTCAATCTCATGTAGGCATCATCATACGTATTCTTGCCCAGCCAGTCCGGAAGGCCAATCCCAATGGTGGAGAAGGGGTCTACCGGAACGGCCGCACTGCTGTGGATGTTGTGCAAAATGACGGTGGTATCCGGCCGGAGGTATGCAAGCCAATCTTCGTTGGCACCGACCCAGACCTATATATAAGACGGTGGGCAGCGGAGAAATTACGGGATGAAAATGGAATAACTATGTACTACATGATCAAACTCCATTACTGACCTGCTCATCGGACAAAATCCGACTACCTCTCAACGTCGGCAACTCTAGCGGAGTCAAC
>NW_021223214.1:0-1321 GCF_002162155.2 Triticum dicoccoides
CTCTCAGCACACGGCTACCTCGAGCATGCGGCGCCGGCAGGAGGCCGAGCGCGCCGTGGCAGAGGAGCGTGAGCGAGCGGCTGTAGCAGCAGCTGCTGCGGCGGCAAGAGTGTCGAGGCTGGCTGCAGCGGAGCTGGCAGCAGCCAGAGCGGAGGTAGAAGCAGCCAGGGCGGAGGTAGAAGCAGCAGCAGCAGCAGAAGCAGCCCGTGAGGCTACGGCGGATGCCAAGGCACTTCGCGGCAGCCCTGATAGCTCCAGCAGCTCCGCGCCTGCGGACGACGGCGCCGACGCAGATCGCGCCAAAGTGGCGCAGGAGCGGACGGCGCAGTGGGCAGCCGAGCACGCCCGCGCTCCAGGTGGAGGCGCGCACCACGACGGCGGCTGCAACGACCAGGACCGCGGCCTCTACGAGGTACGGACTGTGGTTAGGGATGTTGGTTCCAGTGTTGGGTGGCCTACCCTCACTAAAACCAACTACGTCGAGTGGGACGGGATCATGAAGGTCAGGCTCCAGGTGCGGCGCATGTGGGAGGCAGTCCAGGACAGCAACGTCGACCACCTAGAGGATCGACGGGCACTGGATGCCCTCATCGCCGCAGTCCCGCCCGAGATGCAGTTCTCGCTTTCAAACAAGCGGACTGCCAAGGAGGCTTGGGACGCCATCGCCGCAGCACGCATCGGCAGCGATCGTGCTCGCAAGTCCACCCTGCAGGCACTTCGTAAGGAGTGGGAGAACCTGGGCTTCAAGCCAGGTGAGGACATTGATGACTTTGCTCTCCGTCTCAACACTCTGCTGCAGAAGATGGTGAAGTTTGGCAATGCCACCTACACCGATGAGAGAGCTGTTGAGAAGCTTTTTCGGTGCATTCCCGAGAAGTACAAGCAGATGGCTCGCTCGATCGAGTCGTTGCTGGACCTCTCCACGATGACGATCGAGAAGGCGATAGGCCGTCTCAAGGTCGTCGACACCGACGAGCCACAGCCCCCCTCGGGGCCCGTCACCACCGGCGGGAAGCTGCTCCTAACTCGGGAGCAGTGGGATCCCAGCCTTGATGACAGGAAGAAGGGGGAGCCTTCCTCCTCGACAGGCGGCCGCAAGCGTGGCAAGCAGCGTAAGGCGCGAAGAGGCCCCCGGGCAGGGCACAAGGACGTGCCGAAGGTGACGCCCGCGGAGGCACCAAGGACGGCGCCGCTGGCAAGCCCAAGCCGGCACAAGACAACAGTTGCCACAACTGTGGCCGGTTTGGCCATTGGGCCAATGAGTGTCGGCAACCACGACAAGGCCAGGCTCACGTCGCACAGGCGAAGGAGGAGATGGCTC
>NW_021223215.1:0-1260 GCF_002162155.2 Triticum dicoccoides
TCCTTTCCTCCAAAATGACTTAATATGCTTAGCTAGCTCTAAAATGATAGAATATGCTTAAGAAATGACATATTTTAGGTCCTAAATGACTTCATATGCTTAGCTAGCTCCAAAATGACATAATAACCTTACTTAGCTCCAAAATGACCTATTTAACCTAGGCTAGCTCTAAAATGACCTATACTTAGCATTTTTTTCCTCCAAAATGACTCAATATGCTTAGCTACCTCAAAACTTACATAATTAGCTTAATTAGCTCCAAAATGACATATTTAACCTAGGATAGCTCTAAAATGACCTATACTTAGCATTTTTCCTCCAAAATGACTTAAATGCTTCGCTAGCTTAAAATGACATATTTAACCTAGGATAGCTCTAAAATGACCTATACTTAGCATCCTTTCCTCCAAAATGACTAAATATGTTTAGCTAGCTCTAAAATGATATAATATGCTTAAGAAATGACATATTTTAGGTCCTAAATGACTTCATATGCTTAGCTAGCTCCAAAATGACATAATAACCTTACTTAGCTCCAAAATGACCTATTTAACCTAGGCTAGCTCTAAAATGACCTATACTTAGCATTTTTTCCTCCAAAATGACTCAATATGCTTAGCTAGCTCAAAAATTACATAATAAGCTTAATTAGCTCCAAAATGACATATTTAACCTAGGATAGCTCTAAAATGACCTATACTTAGCATTTTTTCCTCCAAAATGACTTAATATGCTTAGCTAGCTGTGACGCCCGGGTAATCAGGCTACAGTAATCCCATGTTAATGATGCCACGTCACCTCGGTTATTGTTGATAATTCCATGTTAGATCGAAACGGATTCAAATTCTAAATTTGAATTAAAGTTAAAACTATTAAAGTTTTCAAAAGTCAAAACTAAAATGTGTTGAAAATATTCTGTAACTATTTGTTATGAAGAAACCATGTTTTTATATAAGGCCTATATTTTTTTAAAATGAGCTAAAACAGTAGAGAAAATAAAGAAAAAGGAAAACAATAAAAACAGAAAACAAAACTACAAAAAAAAAAGAGAAGAGGCCCCTTGGCTAACTGGGCCAGACGGCCCAGCTGGCCATCCAACCAGACCGGCCCAAACCCCCCTCCATATCCCCTCTAGGGAAAACCCTAACTCCCCCGACCGCACCCCCCACTCCCCACGACTCTCCCCTCCCCCTCCCGATCTGATCTGGATCGGGGGCTCGATCGCCGCCGCCAAGACGCCGCCCGGAGTGCCCCCTCCCC
>NW_021223216.1:0-863 GCF_002162155.2 Triticum dicoccoides
GAAACACCGTACTGTTAAAGGTGGTCGAGGAAATACTAAGGAAAAATTTCCAAGTGATGCTCAACTCAAAATCCTACACCTACCAAACCCTTCGAGTGAAGCCTTTGGAAATCTCATACAGTTTAGTCAATTTCTTCAGTGAAAGAGACGAAGTTCTTCTGGTCGCTGAGGAATTTTTTCTGACTAAGGAGTTAGGAATTCACCAGTGCGGATTGCCTACACAGTGAGGATCATGATAGCCCTGAGGAATTTGATAGTCAAATTTCCGACCGTTGCTGTGCTACACGCTAGCTATCCCAAAATATCTTATCCACCTAACGGTCATATCAGACAAGGGCATTTATGTCTTATCATGTCAGGCTGCTCCCTAGGCTATAAATAGCCGCCCCCTACAACCACTAGTTGGTTGCCTGCTCCGAGAGAAACTGACACTTGTCATTTGAGAGCAACCCATCCTCCGAGGACTTTGAGCGAAAATCATCTAGTGAGGAAAAACTCCAAACCCAAACACCTACAAACCCAAAGTGATTGAGTATCACTGAAGAGATTGATCTTGCGTGGATCCAACGCTTGTTACCATTGAAGACTGTGCTTCTTCCAGAAGGTTAGGCGTCATGGTCTAGAGCATCCAAGAGGAATTGTGGATCGCCGAGTGACCGAGTCTGTGAAGGTTTGGAAGTCGCCTGAAGACTTACCACGAGTGTTTGGACGAGGTCTGTGTGACCTTAGTTCAAGGAGAATACGGTGAGGGCTTGGTGTCCTGAGCTGCGTGCTCAGCGACTAGGTGTCCGGGACTGCGTGTCCTCGAGTTTAAATACTCAGCCGCTCCAACCAGATGTACAACTGAGACAGCAGTTGGAACT
>NW_021223217.1:0-567 GCF_002162155.2 Triticum dicoccoides
ATCTGGACGTACGATGTGGAAATAAGGTGTGGGCTTGCGTCTCAGGCGGTCCCGCGTTCGGGGGAGCAGTCTTCGACGCATATGGAAATAATGTCCTCCCAATCCTTGCTCCGCCTCAACGATGGCGCTCAAGGCTTCAGCGCTGAACGACCAGTGGATGTTGGTCATGTTGTTGCTGTGGGAGATAACGGTGGTAGCAGTACCATTGGTCGTTTTTTCCTCGAGCTTCGTCCGCGTCGTGGCAGCGGCTTACGCAGCATCACTTGGAAGCTTCGAGAGTTTGTGCAAGCTTTGGGTGGTTGGCGTTTTTGTTTTCGTCCTATGGAGCAGCGACGGTGTGCCATCTTCTGGTGCTTCTATGTTGGGGATATTCAGCCACCGGAGACCAATCTATGTGGATATTCAGCCACCGGAGACCAATCTATGTGGATATTCAGCCACCGGAGACCAATCTATGTGGATATTCAAAAAAGAGCTAGAATTCAAAATGTTAAAGGCTAAGAATGCTGGGGATATTCAGCCACCGGAGACCAATCTATGTGGATACTATGTCTGTGAGATGATCCG
>NW_021223218.1:0-1550 GCF_002162155.2 Triticum dicoccoides
GTCCAATTCCTGGCTCTGCCCCTGCCTGCACAACAGCACGCACATAAAAAGTATCAATACCAATATGCTTGGTAAGGTCATGCTTCACAGGGTCGAGCGCAATGCTAATAGCACATGTACTCTCAGACAATAACATAGTAGGTGTAGTGACAGAAACACCAAAATCCTAAAGTAACCACCGTAACCAAGTCACCTCTACCATCAAAAGAGCCATAGCTCACAACTGTGGTCTGTTTCTTCGTCTTCCAGGCAATGAGAGAACCATCAATGAAAACACAGTAGGCAGAAAGTGAACGGCGATCCAATGGATCACTAGCACACGTAGCATCCGAAAAGGCCTGAAACTGTAATGAACCAGATTGAGGAAAGAATAGACGGTGAGAGATCGTGCCACGAAGATATCGGAGAACACGGAGAAGATGACTATAGTGAACCACAGTGGGAACAGAGACAAACTTACTCAAAATATGGACTGGATAAGAGATATCCGGACGAGTGACGGCTAGATAGACAAGAGTCCCAACAAGAAGACGATAACGCGTTGGATTAGACAAGGGTTCACCATCAGTATCACAGAGGTGAACATTGAGCTCCATGGGAGTCTCAACAATGCGCTCATCAGTAAGAGCAGCACGAGCAAGAAGATCCTGGATATACTTTTCCTGAGAAATAAAAAAGCCATCAGAAGTAGAAGAGACTTCTATCCCAAGAAAGTACCGAAGAGGGCCAAGATCAGACATAAGAAACTGCTCACTTAGACGAGCCTTCACAAAGGCAATGTATTCAGGGTCGTCGCCAGTGATGATCATCAACATAGAGAAGAAGAAGAGTCCGACCACGAGCTGAAAGGTGGACAAACAACGCTGGATTATGAGCACTCGCTGAAAAACCAACGGTAGTCACCACAGAGGCAAAACGCTCAAACCAGGCGCGAGGGGCTTTCTTAAGGCCATAGAGAGCGACGAAGACGACAGATCATGCCATCAGGAACAGAATACCGAGATGGAGGCTGCATGTAAACCTCCTCACGTAGCTCATCGTTAAAGTGCATTCTTGACATCAAGCTGAGATACAGACTAGTGGCGAACAGAGGCCAAGGCAAGAAGTGTGCAGATAGTGGTCATATGGGCGACGAGAGCAAAAGTCTCATCATAATCATGACCATGCTCCTGCTGAAAGCCACGCGCCACAAGACGAGCTCTATAGCGCTCAAGAGATCCATCGGAGCGAGTCTTAACCTTGTATACCCACTTATAAGTGATTGGACGAACACCGGGAGGATGAGAAACAAGGTCCCATGTGCCGCTGTGCTCAAGAGCAGCAAGCTCCTCTGCCATCGCAATCTGCCATTCGTGATGAACAACACCTTGATGATAAGAAGTCGGCTCAAGAACAGTACACTAGTAGAAAAATGGCCTATTGTCCCGGTTCCAGAACCGGGACTAAAGGTCATCCACGTGGCCGCTGCCTGGAGGTCCACCTTTAGTCCCGTTTGGTAACACCAACCGACACTAAAGGAAATTTTATGATATTTTTTTTTGAATTTTTTT
>NW_021223219.1:0-56515 GCF_002162155.2 Triticum dicoccoides
GAATTGAAGTTGATAAAGCCAAGATTGAAGCTATTGAGAGTTGGCCGCAGCCCAAAACGGTCACACAAGTGAGGAGTTTTCTTGGCCTCGCTGGATTCTATAGGCGTTTTGTGAGAGATTTCAGCACCATTGCTGCACCTCTCAATGAGCTTACAAAGAAAGATGTGCCTTTTCTTTGGGTACCGCACAGGAAGAAGCCTTCACGGTATTGAAAGATAAGTTGACACATGCTCCTTTACTCCAACTTCCTGATTTTAATAAGACTTTTGAGCTTGAATGTGATGCTAGTGGAATTGGATTAGGAGGTGTGTTATTACAAGATGGCAAACCTGTTGCATACTTTTCTGAAAAATTGAGTGGGCCTAGTCTGAATTATTCTACTTATGATAAAGAATTATATGCTCTTGTTCGGACTTTAGAAACATGGCAACATTATTTATGGCCCAAATAATTTGTTATACATTCTGATCATGAATCTTTGAAACATATTAAAAGTCAAGCTAAACTGAATCGTAGACATGCTAAATGGGTTGAATTCCTTGAGACTCTCCCTTATGTCATTAAACACAAGAAGGGAAAAGAAAATGTTATTGCTGATGCTTTGTCTCGTCGCTATACTATGCTTTCACAACTTGACTTCAAAATATTTGGTTTGGAGACCATCAAAAATCAATATGTGCATGATGCTGATTTTAAAGATGTAATGCAGAATTGTAAAGAAGGAAGAATGTGGAACAAGTTTGTTGTTAACGATGGATTTGTGTTTCGTGCTAACAAGCTATGCATTCCAGCTAGCTCCGTTCGTCTTTTGTTGTTGCAGGAGGCGCATGGAGGAGGATTAATGGGACACTTTGGCGTGAAGAAGACGGAGGACGTACTTGCTACACATTTCTTTTGGCCAAAGATGAGACGGGATGTTGAGCGTTTTATTGCTCGCTGCACTACATGTCAAAAAGCTAAGTCACGACTCAATCCTCATGGTTTATATATGCCTTTGCCTGTACCTAGTGTTCCTTGGGAGGATATATCTATGGACTTTGTTTTAGGTTTACCTCGAACAAAGAAGGGGAGGGATAGCATATTTGTTGTCGTGGATAGATTCTCGAAAATGGCACACTTTATACCATGTCATAAAAGCGATGATGCTGTTAATGTTGCTGATTTGTTCCTTCGTGAAATTATTCGCTTGCATGGTGTGCCAAATACTATTGTTTCAGATCGTGATACTAAATTTCTTAGCCACTTTTGGAGATGTTTATGGGCTAAGTTGGGGACTAAACTGCTTTTTAGTACTACTTGTCACACCCAAACTGATGGACAAACTGAAGTAGTCAATAGAACGTTGTCTACTATGCTTAGGGCTGTTTTGAAGAATAATAAGAAAATGTGGGAGGAATGCTTGCCTCATATTGAATTTGCTTATAATCGTTCATTGCATTCTACTACTAAGATGTGCCCTTTTGAAGTTGTGTATGGTTTCCTACCTCGTGCACCTATTGATTTGTTGCCTCTTCCATCTTCGGAGAAGGTTAATTTTGATGCTAAACAACATGCTGAATTGATTTTAAAAATGCATGAGTTAACTAAGGAAAACATTGAGCGTATGAATGCTAAATATAAACTTGCTGGAGATAAGGGTAGAAAACATGTTGTGTTTGCACCTGGTGATCTTGTTTGGTTACATTTGCGTAAGGATAGATTTCCTGATTTGCGCAAATCAAAGCTAATGCCACGTGCTGATGGTCCCTTTAAGGTGTTAGAGAAAATAAATGATAATGCATATAAACTTGAGCTGCCTGCAGATTTTGGGGTTAGTCCCACTTTTAACATTGCAGATTTGAAGCCTTATTTGGGTGAGGAAGATGAACTTCCGTCGAGGACGACTTCATTTCAAGAAGGGGAGGATGATGAGGACATCAATACAATTGTTACACCCACAGCCCCTGCTGCTATACATACTGGACCAATTACTAGAGCTCGTGCACGCCAACTAAATTACCAGGTACTTTCGTTTCTTGGTAATGATTCTAATGTTCATGAGAATATGATGCTGCCTAAATTGGATACATTTGTTTTGCTTACAAATGAAGGGCCTAGCTTGGAGAAGGATGAACATTGGAGCAAGAACAAGCATGGAGATGATGGCATGCGCAAGGGGAACAAGAACGGAGTTACAAGTGATGATTTCAGGACTTTGAAGCCACCATAATGGGTGCATGAAGCCTTGGACGAAATATACAAGATGCCACTTCATAAATTTCGTCCCGAGGCTATTTTAGGTGTTGCATCACCTTATTATTGGGCCAGGCCCATGTAATTTCGAAATACATAAGTATAGGCTATTTTTAGAGTCCGTATGTGTGGGGAAACAAGAGATAGGGTTGATTTCGGACCCCTCCACCAAGGGCCACGAAATTCCCCCCTCTTCCTCCATATATACAGCCCTTAGGGCATCGTTTAGACTTTGAGTTTTGTTTAGATTAAAAGTTCACCATAGCTGCAACTTCGCGTACTTCGTTTGTGTTCAACGACCAGACAAAGGCGTCACAGAACCCCACCTTGATCAATAAAGCTTTCATCTTATATTCGCAATATCTAGATTGCAATCTCAGTTTCTTGCTTGTTCTTCGTTTGCTCGCAGGAAACAGACCCTCGTGGTCAGGTTGATCATGCTCCGGCGTGGTCAATAACCTCTCGGAGTTGGTTTAGCGATTGCTAAGGCGCGTCGTCCTCGCACGTTCGTAGTCGGATCGTCAAAGTCGACTTCCACCAAAGCGATATCCATCATTTCATCGAAAGACGGGACACCTTTGCCTCTATCAAGAAGGGAAAAGAAAATGTTATTGCTGATGCATTGTCTCGTCGCTATACTATGCTTTCACAACTTGACTTCAAAATATTTGGTTTAGAGACCATCAAAGATCAATATGTGCATGATGCTGATTTTAAAGATGTAATGCAGAATTGTAAAGAAGGAAGAATGTGGAACAAGTTTGTCGTTAACGATGGATTTGTGTTTCGTGCTAACAAGCTATGCATTCCAGCTAGCTCCGTTCGTCTTTTGTTGTTGCAGGAGGCGCATGAAGGAGGATTAATGGGACACTTTGGCGTGAAGAAGACGGAGGACGTACTTGCTACACATTTCTTTTGGCCAAAGATGAGACGGGATGTTGAGCGTTTTATTGCTCGATGCACTACATGTCAAAAAGCTAATTCACGACTCAATCCTCATGGTTTATATATGCCTTTGCCTGTACCTAGTGTTCCTTGGGAGGATATATCTATGGACTTTGTTTTAGGTTTACCTCGAACAAAGAAGGGGAGGGATAGCATATTTGTTGTCGTGGATAGATTCTCGAAAATGGCACACTTTATACCATGTCATAAAAGCGATGATGCTGTTAATGTTGCTGATTTGTTCTTTCGTGAAATTATTCGCTTGCATGGTGTGCCAAATACTATTGTTTCAGATCGTGATACTAAATTTCTTAGCCACTTTTGGAGATGTTTATGGGCTAAGTTGGGGACTAAACTGCTTTTTAGTACTACTTGTCACCCCCAAACTGATGGACAAACTGAAGTAGCCAATAGAACGTTGTCTACTATGCTTAGGGCTGTTTTGAAGAATAATAAGAAAATGTGGGAGGAATGCTTGCCTCATATTGAATTTGCTTACAATCGTTCATTGCATTCTACTACTAAGATGTGCCCTTTTGAAGTTGTGTATGGTTTTCTACCTCGTGCACCTATTGATTTGTTGCCTCTTCCATCTTCGGAGAAGGTTAATTTTGATGCTAAACAACGTGCTGAATTGATTTTAAAAATGCATGAGTTAACTAAGGAAAACATTGAGCGTATGAATGCTAAATATAAACTTGCTGGAGATAAGGGTAGAAAACATGTTGTGTTTGCACCTGGAGATCTTGTTTGGTTACATTTGCGTAAGGATAGATTTCCTGATTTGCGCAAATCAAAGCTAATGCCACGTGCTGATGGTCCCTTTAAGGTGTTAGAGAAAATAAATGATAATGCATATAAACTTGAGCTGCCTGCAGATTTTGGGGTTAGTCCCACTTTTAACATTGCAGATTTGAAGCCTTATTTGGGTGAGGAAGATGAGTTTCCGTTGAGGGCGACTTCATTTCAAGAAGGGGAGGATGATGAGGACATCAATACCATTGTTACACCAACAGCACCTACTGCTACATATACGGGACCAATTACTAGAGCTCGCGCACGCCAATTAAATTATCAGGTACTTTCGTTTCTTGGTAATGATTCTAATGTTCATGAGAATATGATGATGCCTAAACTGGATACATTTGTTTTGCTTACAAATGAAGGGCCTAGCTTGGAGAAGGATGAACATTGGAGCAAGAACAAGCATGGAGATGATGCCATGCGCAAGGGGAACAAGAACGGAGTTACAAGTGATGATTTCAGGACTTTGAAGCCACCATAATGGGTGCATGAAGCCTTGGACGAAATATACAAGATGCCACTTCATAAATTTCGTCCTGAGGCTATTATAGGTGCTGCGTCACCCTTTTATTGGGCCAGGCCCATGTAATTTCGAAATACATAAGTATAGGCTATTTTTAGAGTCCGTATGTGTGGGGAAACAAGAGATAGGGTTGATTTCGGACCCCTCCACCAAGGGCCACGAAATTCCCCCTCTCTTCCTCCATATATATAGCCCTTAGGGCACCGTTTAGACTTTGGGTTTTGTTTAGACTAAAAGTTCGCCATAGCTGCAACTTCGCGTACTTCGTTTGTGTTCAACGACCAGACAAAGGCGTCACAGAACCCCCCCTTGATCAATAAAGCTTTCATCTTATATTCGCAATATCCAGATTGCAATCTTAGTTTTTTGCTTGTTCTTCGTTTGCTCGCAGGAAACAGACCCTCGTGGTCAGGTTGATCGTGCTCCGGCGTGGTCAATAACCTCTCATAGTTGGTTTAGCGATTGATAAGGCGCGACGTCCTCGCACGTTCGTAGTCGGATCGTCAAAGTCGACTTCCACCAAAGCGATATCCATCATCTCATCGAAAGACGGGACACCTTTGCCTCTATCAGAATTGAAGTTGATAAAGCCAAGATTGAAGCTATTGAGAGTTGGCCGCAGCCCAAAACGGTCACACAAGTGAGGAGTTTTCTTGGCCTCGCTGGATTCTATAGGCGTTTTGTGAGAGATTTCAGCACCATTGCTGCACCTCTCAATGAGCTTACAAAGAAAGATGTGCCTTTTCTTTGGGTACCGCACAGGAAGAAGCCTTCACGGTATTGAAAGATAAGTTGACACATGCTCCTTTACTCCAACTTCCTGATTTTAATAAGACTTTTGAGCTTGAATGTGATGCTAGTGGAATTGGATTAGGAGGTGTGTTATTACAAGATGGCAAACCTGTTGCATACTTTTCTGAAAAATTGAGTGGGCCTAGTCTGAATTATTCTACTTATGATAAAGAATTATATGCTCTTGTTCGGACTTTAGAAACATGGCAACATTATTTATGGCCCAAAGAATTTGTAATACATTCTGATCATGAATCTTTGAAACATATTAAAAGTCAAGCTAAACTGAATCGTAGACATGCTAAATGGGTTGAATTCATTGAGACTTTCCCTTATGTCATTAAACACAAGAAGGGAAAAGAAAATGTTATTGCTGATGCATTGTCTCGTCGCTATACTATGCTTTCACAACTTGACTTCAAAATATTTGGTTTGGAGACCATCAAAGATCAATATGTGCATGATGCTGATTTTAAAGATGTAATGCAGAATTGTAAAGAAGGAAGAATGTGGAACAAGTTTGTCGTTAACGATGGATTTGTGTTTCGTGCTAACAAGCTATGCATTCCAGCTAGCTCCGTTCGTCTTTTGTTGTTGCAGGAAGCGCATGGAGGAGGATTAATGGGACATTTTGGCGTGAAGAAGACGGAGGACGTACTTGCTACACATTTCTTTTGGCCAAAGATGAGACGGGATGTTGAGCGTTTTATTGCTCGCTGCACTACATGTCAAAAAGCTAAGTCACGACTCAATCCTCATGGTTTATATATGCCTTTGCCTGTACCTAGTGTTCCTTGGGAGGATATATCTATGGACTTTGTTTTAGGTTTACCTCGAACAAAGAAGGGGAGGGATAGCATATTTGTTGTCGTGGATAGATTCTCGAAAATGGCACACTTTATACCATGTCATAAAAGCGATGATGCTGTTAATGTTGCTGATTTGTTCCTTCGTGAAATTATTCGCTTGCATGGTGTGCCAAATACTATTGTTTCAGATCGTGATACTAAATTTCTTAGCCACTTTTGGAGATGTTTATGGGCTAAGTTGGGGACTAAACTGCTTTTTAGTACTACTTGTCACACCCAAACTGATGGACAAACTGAAGTAGTCAATAGAACGTTGTCTACTATGCTTAGGGCTGTTTTGAAGAATAATAAGAAAATGTGGGAGGAATGCTTGCCTCATATTGAATTTGCTTATAATCGTTCATTGCATTCTACTACTAAGATGTGCCCTTTTGAAGTTGTGTATGGTTTCCTACCTCGTGCACCTATTGATTTGTTGCCTCTTCCATCTTCGGAGAAGGTTAATTTTGATGCTAAACAACATGCTGAATTGATTTTAAAAATGCATGAGTTAACTAAGGAAAACATTGAGCGTACGAATGCTAAATATAAACTTGCTGGAGATAAGGGTAGAAAACATGTTGTGTTTGCACCTGGAGATCTTGTTTGGTTACATTTGCGTAAGGATAGATTTCTTGATTTGCGCAAATCAAAGTTAATGCCACGTGCTGATGGTCCCTTTAAGGTGTTAGAGAAAATAAATGATAATGCATATAAACTTGAGCTGCCTGCAGATTTTGGGGTTAGTCCCACTTTTAACATTGCAGATTTGAAGCCTTATTTGGGTGAGGAAGATGAACTTCCGTCGAGGATGACTTCATTTCAAGAAGGGGAGGATGATGAGGACATCAATACAATTGTTACACCCACAGCCCCTGCTGCTATACATACTGGACCAAGTACTAGACCTCGTGCACGCCAACTAAATCACCAGGTACTTTCGTTTCTTGGTAATGATTCTAATGTTCATGAGAATATGATGCTGCCTAAATTGGATACATTTGTTTTGCTTACAAATGAAGGGCCTAGCTTGGAGAAGGATGAACATTGGAGCAAGAACAAGCATGGAGATGATGGCATGCGCAAGGGGAACAAGAACGGAGTTACAAGTGATGATTTCAGGACTTTGAAGCCACCATAATGGGTGCATGAAGCCTTGGACGAAATATACAAGATGCCACTTCATAAATTTCGTCCCGAGGCTATTTTAGGTGCTGCGTCACCTTATTATTGGGCCAGGCCCATGTAATTTCGAAATACATAAGTATAGGCTATTTTTAGAGTCCGTATGTGTGGGGAAACAAGAGATAGGGTTGATTTCGGACCCCTCCACCAAGGGCCACGAAATTCCCCCCTCTTCCTCCATATATACAGCCCTTAGGGCATTGTTTAGACTTTGGGTTTTGTTTAGATTAAAAGTTCGCCATAGCTGCAACTTCGCGTACTTCGTTTGTGTTCAACGACCAGACAAAGGCGTCACAGAACCCCACCTTGATCAATAAAGCTTTCATCTTATATTCGCAATATCCAGATTGCAATCTCAGTTTCTTGCTTGTTCTTCGTTTGCTCGCAGGAAACAGTCCCTCGTGGTCAGGTTGATCGTGCTCCGGCGTGGTCAATAACCTCTTGGAGTTGGTTTAGCGATTGCTAAGGCGCGACGTCCTTGCACGTTCGTAGTCGGATCGTCAAAGTCGACTGCCACCAAAGCGATATCCATCATCTCATCGAAAGACGGGACACCTTTGCCTCTATCATTTTGCATGTGTATGGTGGTCTGAACATTGTAGATTATATCCTATTCCAACTACTTGGGCTGCTTTGAAAACTGCTATGCGTACGCGTTGGGTTCCACCATATTATCAACGTTAATTGCTTCAAAAATTGCAGCGTTTAAGACAAGGGAAAAATTCTGTAGAAGAATATTATCAGGAATTACAAACTGGCATGATTAGATGTGGTATTGTTGAGGAGAATGAAGCTATGCTTGCATGTTTTCTGGATGGATTAAATAGAGAGATTCAGACCATTCTAGACTATAAGGAGTATACTAATATCACTCGTTTATTCCATCTTGCTTGTAAAGTTGAACGTGAAGTGCAGGATCGACAAGCATTGGGGCGAACTAACTTTTCTGCAGGCCGACCTTCATCATGGACACCACGTGCATCTTCTACTTCAACTGCACCAACACCTCCATCCGGTGCCACCTCCAGCCGTGATACAAGAAAACAGGCACAACCACCATTATCTGCCAAGAGCGCACCTGCGGGGCCTGCACAACGTTCTTCTTCTTCCATGGCATCAACAGGGCACACAAGTGATATTATTTGTCGTTGTTGTAAGAGAGGAGGTCATTATGCGAGAGAATGCAAATCTCCGCGTGTGATGGTTGCTACCGCGGATGGTGGATATGAGTCTGCTAGTGACTATGATGAGGAGACTTTGGCTCTTATTACACATGAAGAACATGGTGGAGATGATTCTGATCATGAGACGCAATACATGGCTCCTGAAGACGCTGACAGGTATGAATGTTTAGTTGCTCAACGTGTTTTGAGTGTGCAGATGACACAAGCTGAGCAAAATCAGAGGCACAATTTGTTCCATACCAAGGGAGTTGTGAAGGAACGTTCTGTGCGCGTCATCATAGACGGAGGGAGCTGCAACAACTTGGCTAGCATTGAGATGGTGGAGAAGCTTGCTCTCACCACAAGACCACATCCACATCCTTACTACATCCAATGGTTCAACAACAGCGGCAAGGTTAAGGTAACACGTACTGTTCGTGTGCATTTTAGTATCTCTACATATGCTGATTATGTTGATTGTGATGTGGTACCTATGCAAGCATGTTCCTTATTACTTGGTAGACCATGGCAATTTGATAAAAATTCTGTACACCATGGTAGAAACAATCACTATACTCTTGTTCATAAGGATAAAAATATTACTTTGCTTCCTATGACTCCTGATTCCATTTTGAAAGATGATATTAATGAGCTAATAAAGCAAAACAGGAGACAAATAAGAGTGAAAATCAGATTGTGGCAAAAGAATTTGAGCAACAAATGAAGCCTAATAATAAACCATCTAGTGTTGCTTCTAAAATTAAATTGAAAAGTGCATGTTTATTTGCCACCAAATCTGATATTGATGAGCTAGATTTCAGCAAATCTGTTTGCTATGCTTTTGTGTGCAAAGAGGCATTATTTTCATTCGAGGACGTGCCTTCCTCTTTGCCTCCTGCTGTCACTAACATTTTGCAGGAGTTCGCTGACGTCTTTCCACAAGACGTGCCACCGGGATTACCGCCTATTCGAGGGATTGAGCATCAGATTGACTTAATTCCCGGTGCTTCACTGCCAAACCGTGCACCATACCGTACCAATCCAGAGGAGACAAAGGAGATTATGCGTCAAGTACAAGAGCTTCTCGACAAAGGTTATATACGCGAATCCCTTAGTCCTTGTGCTGTTCCTATTATTCTAGTGCCGAAAAAGGATGGTACATCACGTATGTGTGTTGATTGTAGAGGCATTAATAATATTATTATTCGTTATCGTCATCCTATTCCTAGGCTAGATGATATGCTTGATGAATTGAGTGGCTCTACAATATTCTCCAAAGTTGATTTGCGTAGTGGATACCATCAAATTCGTATGAAATTGGGAGATGAATGGAAAACAGCATTTAAAACTAAGTTTGGATTATATGAGTGGTTAGTCATGCCTTTTGGGTTAACTAATGCGCCTAGTACTTTCATGAGACTAATGAACGAAGTTTTACGTGCTTTCATTGGACGATTTGTGGTAGTCTATTTTGATGATATACTGATTTATAGCAGATCTTTGGAAGAACATTTGGAACATTTACGTGCTGTTTTTATTGCTCTACGTGATGCACGTTTGTTTGGTAACCTTGGGAAGTGCACCTTTTGCACCGACCGAGTATCTTTTCTTGGCTATGTTGTTACTCCACAGGGAATTGAAGTTGACAAAGCCAAGATTGAAGCTATTGAGAGTTGACCGCAGCCCAAAACGGTCACACAAGTGAGGAGTTTTCTTGGCCTCGCTGGATTTTATAGGCGTTTTGTGAGAGATTTCAGCACCATTGCTGCACCTCTCAACGAGCTTACAAAGAAGGATGTGCCTTTTGTTTGGGGTACCGCACAGGAAGAAGCCTTCACGGTATTGAAAGATAAGTTGACACATGCTCCTTCACTCCAACTTCCTGATTTTAATAAGACTTTTGAGCTTGAATGTGATGCTAGTGGAATTGGATTAGGAGGTGTGTTATTACAAGATGGCAAACCTGTTGCATACTTTTCTGAAAAATTGAGTGGGCCTAGTCTGAATTATTCTACTTACGATAAAGAATTATTCGCTTGCATGGTGTGCCAAATACTATTGTTTCAGATCGTGATACTAAATTTCTTAGCCACTTTTGGAGATGTTTATGGGCCAAGTTGGGGACTAAACTGCTTTTTAGTACTACTTGTCACCCCCAAACTGATGGACAAACTGAAGTAGTCAATAGAACATTGTCTACTATGCTTAGGGCTGTTTTGAAGAATAATAAGAAAATGTGGGAGGAATGCTTGCCTCATATTGAATTTGCTTATAATCGTTCATTGCATTCTACTACTAAGATGTGCCCTTTTGAAGTTGTGTATGGTTTCCTACCTCGTGCACCTATTGATTTGTTGCCTCTTCCATCTTCGGAGAAGGTTAATTTTGATGCTAAACAACGTGCTGAATTGATTTTAAAAATGCATGAGTTAACTAAGGAAAACATTGAGCGTATGAATGCTAAATATAAACTTGCTGGAGATAATGGTAGAAAACATGTTGTGTTTGCACCTGGAGATCTTGTTTGGTTACATTTGCGTAAGGATAGATTTCCTGATTTGCGCAAATCAAAGCTAATGCCACGTGCTGATGGTCCCTTTAAGGTGTTAGAGTAAATAAATGATAATGCATATAAACTTGAGCTGCCTGCAGATTTTGGGGTTAGTCCCACTTTTAACATTGCAGATTTGAAGCCTTATTTGGGTGAGGAAGATGGACTTCCGTCGAGGACGACTTCATTTCAAGAAGGGAAGGATGATGAGGACATCAATACAATTGTTACACCCACAGCCCCTGCTGCTATACATACTGGACCAATTACTAGAGCTCGTGCACGCCAACTAAATTACCAGGTACTTTCGTTTCTTGGTGATGATTCTAATGTTCATGAGAATATGATGCTGCCTAAATTGGATACATTTGTTTTGCTTACAAATGAAGGGCCTAGCTTGGAGAAGGATGAACATTGGAGCAAGAACAAGCATGGAGATGATGGCATGCGCAAGGGGAACAAGAACGGAGTTACAAGTGATGATTTCAGGACTTTGAAGCCACCATAATGGGTGCATGAAGCCTTGGACGAAATATACAAGATGCCACTTCATAAATTTCGTCCCGAGGCTATTTTAGGTGCTGCGTCACCTTATTATTGGGCCAGGCCCATGTAATTTCGAAATACATAAGTATAGACTATTTTTAGAGTCCGTATGTGTGGGGAAACAAGAGATAGGGTTGATTTCGGACCCCTCCACCAAGGGCCACGAAATTCCCCCCTCTTCCTCCATATATACAGCCCTTAGGGCATCGTTTAGACTTTGGGTTTTGTTTAGATTAAAAGTTCGCCATAGCTGCAACTTCGCGTACTTCGTTTGTGTTCAACGACCAGACAAAGGCGTCACAGAACCCCACCTTGATCAATAAAGCTTTCATCTTATATTCGCAATATCCAGATTGCAATCTTAGTTTCTTGCTTGTTCTTCGTTTGCTCGCAGGAAACAGACCCTCGTGGTCAGGTTGATCGTGCTCCGGCGTGGTCAATAACCTCTCGGAGTTGGTTTAGCGATTGCTAAGGCGCGACGTCCTCGCACGTTCGTAGTCGGATCGTCAAAGTCGACTTCCACCAAAGCGAAATCCACCATCTCATCGAAAGACGGGACACCTTTGCCTCTATCAAGTTCGCTGACGTTTTTCCACAAGACGTGCCACCGGGATTACCGCCTATTCGAGGGATTGAGCATCAGATTGACTTAATTCCCGGTGCTTCACTGCCAAACCGTGCACCATACCGTACCAATCCAGAGGAGACGAAGGAGATTATGCGTCAAGTACAAGAGCTTCTCGACAAAGGTTATATACGCGAATCCCTTAGTCCTTGTGCTGTTCCTATTATTCTAGTGCCGAAAAAGGATGGTACATCACGTATGTGTGTTGATTGTAGAGGCATTAATAATATTACTATTCGTTATCGTCATCCTATTCCTAGGCTAGATGATATGCTTGATGAATTGAGTGGCTCTACAATATTCTCCAAAGTTGATTTGCGTAGTGGCTACCATCAAATTCGTATGAAATTGGGAGATGAATGGAAAACAGCATTTAAAACTAAGTTTGGATTATATGAGTGGTTAGTCATGCCTTTTGGGTTAACTAATGCACCTAGTACTTTCATGAGATTAATGAACGAAGTTTTACGTGCTTTCATTGGACGATTTGTGGTAGTTTACTTTGATGACATATTGATTTATAGCAGATCTTTGGAAGAACATTTGGAACATTTACATGCTGTTTTTATTGCTTTACGTGATGCACGTTTGTTTGGTAACCTTGGGAAGTGCACCTTTTGCACCGACCGAGTATCTTTTCTTGGCTATGTTGTTACTCCACAGGGAATTGAAGTTGATAAAGCCAAGATTGAAGCTATTGAGAGTTGGCCGCAGCCCAAAACGGTCACACACGTCAGGAGTTTTCTTGGCCTCGCTGGATTCTATAGGCGTTTTGTGAGAGATTTCAGCACCATTGCTGCACCTCTCAATGAGCTTACAAAGAAAGATGTGCCTTTTCTTTGGGGTACCGCACAGGAAGAAGCCTTCTCGGTATTGAAAGATAAGTTGACACATGCTCCTTTACTCCAACTTCCTGATTTTAATAAGACTTTTGAGCTTGAATGTGATGCTAGTGGAATTGGATTAGGCGGTGTGTTATTACAAGATGGCAAACCTGTTGCATACTTTTCTGAAAAATTGAGTGGGCCTAGTCTGAATTATTCTACTTATGATAAAGAATTATATGCTCTTGTTCGGACTTTAGAAACATGGCAACATTATTTATGGCCCAAAGAATTTGTTATACATTCTGATCATGAATCTTTGAAACATATTAAAAGTCAAGCTAAACTGAATTGTAGACATGCTAAATGGGTTGAATTCATTGAGACTTTTCCTTATGTCATTAAACACAAAAAGGGAAAAGAAAATGTTATTGCTGATGCATTGTCTCGCCGCTATACTATGCTTTCACAACTTGACTTCAAAATATTTGGTTTGAAGACCATCAAAGATCAATATGTGCATGATGCTGATTTTAAAGATCTAATGCAGAATTGTAAAGAAGGAAGAATGTGGAACAAGTTCGTCGTTAACGATGGATTTGTGTTTCGTGCTAACAAGCTATGCATTCCAGCTAGCTCCGTTCGTCTTTTGTTGTTGCAGGAGGCGCATGGAGGAGGATTAATGGGACACTTTGGCGTGAAGAAGACGGAGGACGTACTTGCTACAAATTTCTTTTGGCCAAAGATGAGACGGGATGTTGAGCGTTTTATTGCTCGATGCACTACATGTCAAAAAGCTAAGTCACGACTCAATCCTCATGGTTTATATATGCCTTTGCCTGTACCTAGTGTTCCTTGGGAGGATATATCTATGGACTTTGTTATAGGTTTACCTCGAACAAAGAAGGGGAGGGATAGCATATTTGTTGTCGTGGATAAATTCTCGAAAATGGCACACTTTATACCATGTCATAAAAGCGATGATGCTGTTAATGTTGCTGATTTGTTCTTTCGTGAAATTATTCGCTTGCATGGTGTGCCAAATACTATTGTTTCAGATCGTGATACTAAATTTCTTAGCCACTTTTGGAGATGTTTATGGGCTAAGTTGGGGACTAAACTGCTTTTTAGTACAACTTGTCACCCCCAAACTGATGGACAAACTGAAGTAGTCAATAGAACGTTGTCTACTATGCTTAGGGCTATTTTGAAGAATAATAAGAAAATGTGGGAGGAATGCTTGCCTCATATTGAATTTGCTTATAATCGTTCATTGCATTCTACTACTAAGATGTGCCCTTTTGAAGTTGTGTATGGTTTCCTACCTCGTGCACCTATTGATTTGTTGCCTCTTCCATCTTCGGAGAAGGTTAATTTTGATGCTAGACAACGTGTTGAATTGATTTTAAAAATGCATGAGTTAACTAAGGAAAACATTGAGCGTATGAATGCTAAATATAAACTTGCTGGAGATAAGGGTAGAAAACATGTTGTGTTTGCACCTGGAGATCTTGTTTGGTTACATTTGCGTAAGGATAGATTTCCTGATTTGCGCAAATCAAAGCTAATGCCACGTGCTGATGGTCCCTTTAAGGTGTTAGAGAAAATAAATGATAATGCATATAAACTTGAGCTGCCTGCAGATTTTGGGGTTAGTCCCACTTTTAACATTGCAGATTTGAAGCCTTATTTGGGTGAGGAAGATGAGTTTCCGTTGAGGGCGACTTCATTTCAAGAAGGGGAGGATGATGAGGACATCAATACCATTGTTACATCCACAGCCCCTACTGCTACATATACGGGACCAATTACTAGAGCTTGCGCACGCCAATTAAATTATCAGGTACTTTCGTTTCTTGGTAATGATTCTAATGTTCATGAGAATATGAGATGCTGCCTAAATTGGATACATTTGTTTTGCTTACAAATGAAGGGCCTAGCTTGGAGAAGGATGAACATTGGAGCAAGAACAAGCATGGAGATGATGCCATGTGCAAGGGGAACAAGAACGGAGTTACAAGTGATGATTTCAGGACTTTGAAGCCACCATAATGGGTGCATGAAGCCTTGGACGAAATATACAAGATGCCACTTCATAAATTTCGTCCCGAGGCTATTATAGGTGCTGCGTCACCTTTTTATTGGGCCAGGCCCATGTAATTTCGAAATACATAGGTATAGGCTATTTTTAGAGTCCGTATGTGTTGGGAAACAAGAGACAGGGTTGATTTCGGACCCCTCCACCAAGGGCCACGAAATTCCCCCTCTCTTCCTCCATATATGCAGCCCTTAGGGCACCGTTTAGACTTTGGGTTTTGTTTAGATTAAAAGTTCGCCATAGCTGCAACTTCGCGTACTTCGTTTGTGTTCAACGACCAGACAAAGGCGTCACAGAACCCCACCTTGATCAATAAAGCTTTCATCTTATATTCGCAATATCCAGATTGCAATCTTAGTTTCTTGCTTGTTCTTCGTTTGCTCGCAGGAAACAGACCCTCGTGGTCAGGTTGATCGTGCTCCGGCATGGTCAATAACCTCTCGGAGTTGGTTTAGCGATTGCTAAGGCGCGACTTCCTCGCACGTTCGTAGTCGGATCGTCAAAGTCGACTTCCACCAAAGCGATATCCATCATCTCATCGAAAGACGGGACACCTTTGCCTCTATCACTTTTGAAGGAAATTCGAGAGATTATGTTGCTTATAGACATTAGCCCCCCTGCTAGGGACAAACGTACCTTTCTGCAGATGCTCTATGATCCGGGCAATCTCATTTGGCCGTAAATTGAAGAAAATCCAGCGGCTATATGCCTTATTCTCCTTGTTTTCGCCGGATGGCATGCTGTAACTCATGCGCGTGAAAGCCAAGAACAAAAGGGCATTCTTGGCATCGATCAATATATATGTGGAAACGATATCTCCTCTAAAGAGGACAAGATATTTTGGGGCAATCAGGCAAAAAGCGCACGAGAAAATGAAGTACTTTCAAGGACTGCCATAGAATGGACAGATGTTCACTAAAATGGTCATAATTTTGTCATTCGGAGTCCGTGTCGGACCCATAAGTACTCAAACTACTCGTGGCGAGCGCGCGAATCCAAAAAATACTTCCGGCTTGCGCCAGGAGGCCCGGAGTACCCTCAAATTCAGCCTTAATCAGGACTTTTTGGCCCTGAAAGTCAAAGAACATCATTCGTCGCTGTTTTTCAGACAAGTTTCTGAACCCATTGGCACTTCCTTTTGAAGGAAATTCGAGAGATTATGTTGCTTATAGACATTAGACCCCCTGGTAGGGACAAACGTACCTTTCTGCAGATGCTCTATGATCCGGGCAATCTCATTTGGTCGTAAATTGAAGAAAATCCAGCGGCTATATGCCTTATTCTCCTTGTGTTTCGCCGGATGGCATGCTGTAACTCATGCGCGTGAAAGCCAAGAACAAAAGGGCATTCCTGGCATCGGTCAATATGTATGTGGAAACGATATCACCTCTAAAGAGGACAAGAAATTTTGGGGCAATCACGCAAAAAGCGCACGAGAAAATGAAGTACTTTAAAGGACTGCCATAGAATGGACAGATGTTCACTGAAACAGTCATAATTTTGTCATTCGGAGTCCGTGTCGGACCCATAAGTACTCAAACTGCTCGCGGCGAGCGTGCGAATCCAAAAAATACTCCCCGCTTGCGCCAGGAGGCCCGGTGTACCCTCAAATTCAGCCTTAAGCAGGACTTTTTGGCCCTGAAAGTCAAAGAACATCATTCGTCGTTGTTTTTCAGACATGTTTCTTAACCCATTGGCACTTCCTTTTGAAGGAAATTCGAGAGATTATGTTGCTTATAGACATTAGCCCCCCCGATAGGGACAAACGTACCTTTCTGCAGATCCTCTATGATCCGGGCAATCTCATTTGGCCGTAAATTGAAGAAAATCCAGCGGCTATATGCCTTATTCTCCTTGTTTTCGCCGGATGGCATGCTGTAACTCATGCGCGTGAAAGCCAAGAACAAAAGGGCATTCCTGGGATTGGTCAATATATATGTGGAAACGATATCTCCTCTAAAGAGGACAAGAAATTTTGGGGCAATCAGGCAAAAAAGCGCACGAGAAAATGAAGTACTTTCAAGGACTGCCATAGAATGGACAGATGTTCACTAAAACGGTCATAATTTTGTCATTCGGAGTACGTGGCGGACCCATAACTACTCAAACTGCTCGCAGCGAGCGCGCGAATCCGAAAAATACTCCCCGCTTGCACCATGCGGCCCGGAGTACCCTCAAATTCAGCCTTAAGCAGGACTTTATGGCCCTGAAAGTCAAAGAACATCATTCGTCGCTGTTTTTCAGACAAGTTTCTGAACCCATTGGCACTTCATTTTGAAGGAAATTCGAGAGATTATGTTGCTTATAGACATTAGCCCCCCTGGTAGGGACAAACATACCTTTCTGCAGATGCTCTATGATCCGGGCAATCTCATTTGGCCGTAAATTGAAGAAAATCCAGCGGCTATATGCCTTATTCTCCTTGTTTTCGCCGCATGGCATGCTATAACTCATGCGTGTGAAAGCCCAGAACAAAAGGGCATTCCTCGCATCGGTCAATATATATGTGGAAACGATATCTCCTCTATAGAGGACAAGAAATTTTGGGGCAATCAGGCAAAAAGCGCACGAGAAAATGAAGTACTTTCACGGAATGCCATAGAATGGACAGATGTTCACTAAAACGGTCATAATTTTGTCATTCGGAGTCCGTGTCGGACCCATAACTACTCAAACTGCTCGTGGCGAGCGTGCGAATCCAAAAAATACTTCCCGCTTCCGCCAGGAGGCCCGGAGTACCCTCAAATTCAGCCTCAAGCAGGACTTTTTGGCCCTGAAAGTCAAAGAACATCATTAGTCGCTGTATTTCAGACATGTTTCTTAACCCATTGGCACTTCCTTTTGAAGTAAATTCGAGAGATTATGTTGCTTATAGACATTAGCCCCCCTGGTAGGGACAAACGTACCTTTCTGCATATGCTCTATGATCCGGGCAATCTCATTTGGCCGTAAATTGAAGAAAATCCTGCGGCTATATGCCTTATTCTCCTTGTTTTCGCTGGATGGCATGCTGTAACTCATGCGCGTGGAAGCCAAGAACAAAAGGGCATTCCTGGGATCGGTCAATATATATGTGGAAACGATATCTCCTCTAAAGAGGACAAGAAATTTTGGGGCAATCTGGCAAAAAGCGCACGAGAAAATGAAGTACTTTCAAGGACTGCCATAGAATGGACAGATGTTCACTAAAACGGTCATAATTTTGTCATTCGGAGTCCGTGTCGGACCCATAACTACTCAAACTGCTCGCGGCAAGCGTGCGAATCCGAAAAATACTCCCCGCTTGTGATAGGGGCGGGGTGTCCCGATCTTTCGATGAGATGATAACTATCGATTTGGTGGAGACGACTTTGACGATCCGACTACAAACGTGCACGACGTTGCGCCTTAGCAATCGCTAAACCAACTCCGAAAGGTTATTGACCACGCTGGAGCACAATCAACCTGACCACGAAGGTCTATTCCTGCAAGCAATCGAAGAACAAGCAAGAATATGATAAAAGCAATCTGAATATTGCGAGTATATATGAAGTATTGATAAAGGTGGGGATCCGTAAGCGGTCTTGGTCTGGTTGTTGGACACAAACGAAGTACACGAAGTTGCAATGGCTAACTTTTAACTAAACAAATCCCAAGGAAAAGCTACTAGATGGATCTACTTATATAGGAGTAAGGGGTGGCGGCCAAAGAGGTGGGAGGACGTCCCAAGGCAGCCTAAAACTAAATCTAGGTCGTACAAGGCCAATGGGCCCAAGTGGAGGTGATGTAACACCTTTGGACTTGTAGTTTGACTCGGATTCTGCTGCAGCATCAGATTGTTTCGTCCACAACTCAACGCTCCGGATGAATTTGAAGGTGATTCCAATTGGGTTGGAAAGTGCACGAAATCTAGTGTGAAAACCTTGTGTGCATTTTGAGTCAGGTGTGTCTGTGCAGTCCGAATCTGAATCCAGAACGTGAGAGACTTGGACTCTATCTTCTCTTGGGCCAAAAGTGACGTGAGAGAACTTTTTGGACAGCAAATAAACATCTCTTTCTTCCTTATCTTCATATGTGGATTGTACAAATGTTCCATACACCTGCAATTAGACAAAACACAAAAGTGTGTGAAGTATTTTTGTTCTGGATAACATAAATAGATTATTGAATAGTTTGCACTAGAAATCACCTGACAAATATGCATATATGCAATATTTTTGGTCATATCCAAGGTAGTCATGTCCTCATCATCCTCCCCTTCTTGAAAATAAAGTCGTCCTCGGCGTTGCTTAATCTGAAATGTGGCTAACAAAAGAGACAAGGTGTACATGTTGTATATGTATATGTCATCCATTTTTACTTCCCTTGATTTTTGCATATATGACACATGAATAGATGAGTAACTTGCATAGTTCATAAAATCTAAAGCCAAAAAATTAGCACAAGAAGTAGAAGGCATGAAAATATTGCAACTCAGTTTGCACATATAAGTGAAGCTCTTATTCATTTCAAAAGATTGACAATGTTCATCATTAAACCGTCCCAACATTGGTGAATAAACCTTACTTGCATCAAATTTACATGCTACAACATGCTTAAATAAGCAAACATGCAATAAGTCATTCAACACAGAATCATCACCAAGATTAGAGGTCATATCAAAATGATTAAACATTGGTTCTTTTGCATCAATAGTTAATTCAATGGGTGCACTCAAAATTGTTGGTATTTCAGTTGTTTGATCACATGGCAAAGTCAAATTATCAACGTAGTCCTCTAAAATAGGTGGTGTGATCAAAGTAGTGGGTAGCTCATCAGATGGTGCATTCAAATTGACAAGGCACTCATCATTCTCATGTAGAGATGGAAGATCAGTACCTTTGTCATTACCTCTTATGATCAACTCAGATGATGTAGCCACTCTCGGGGGCGATGTGTCACATGGTGGAGGTGATGTAGTCCTGACAACAACGGATGTGGTTGTCATAGTATGCCTAGTAGTTGAAGGAACAATCATATCAACTCTTGGAATGTGCACCGTGCGCTTGTTCTCCTCGTGGCCAACACGTCGTTTTATTTCCTGTTCAGCTTTGCAAGCAAGATGAAACAAATGATCCATAGGATAACACTCTTCATGAATTAGTATCTCTTGAATATCACGGTTTAATCCTCCCCAAAATCTATCCATAAAATCATCTTCACTTTCTTCTAAAGAGGAATGCAACAAGGTAGTTTGTAAATCATCATAATATTTTGTTACAGTTTCACAACCTTGTTTTAAGTGTTGCAACTTCTTAATCATGTCACGAGTATAATAAGCAGGGACGAAAGTATGTCGCATGGCAAGTTTCAAATCATCCCAAGTAGTAGGTATATAATCAGGGTGTAACTGACAATATTCACTCCACCAAACCAAAGCATAACCAGTGAAAGAACCAACCGCAACCTTAGCCTTTTTATGTTCATCAAAATTATGGGAAGCAAATATATTTTTTATGTCGAACTCCCATTCAATATATAAAGCAGGTTTAAAACGGCCATTAAATGGTGGTATAGATACATTAACCTGATCATGTGCATTTGGATGTTTGTGCACCTCTCGTGACGATTGTGGTATTTGCAAAGGTGGTGGCACGTCTCCCGCGATCGACAAAGCCCATGAATTGACTCTGGATCCTGTCATGATTAGTAGAACAAGAAACAAAACCCAAAAATAATGTTCCTATAACTACTAGGATGTGGTGGTAAAACGCTCACAGTAAAGCAAATATCAATGTCTTACAAGTTCTTACCATGCAGCAGGCGGTGATTGGCAACCAGCGGTGTCAAGTAACTCCGAATATTGAGTAAAGCGATTGCCAGGGGAGCGTGCGTATACACGGTGTAGAAATATGTGGAGCTGGGTTGGCTATATATGGTAGCAAAAGATTAGCAATAATCAATTCAAAGATGCAATGTTGAATAAACGCTCAACGACGGTACTGTGCTGGTCCTAGGCTAGACCGGACTAGAGAAGCGAGCCTAGAACACTAATGAGGTCACGGCGTAGCACAACTAGTATCAATGAAGGATACTAAGTAGCTCTTGACAGCAAGATATAAGTGAAGATAATGATGAAAAACAACTGCCAAGCAGGATATACAACAACTCTCTCTCCAACTTTCCTCTTAAAAAGTTTGAGCCAATTTTCTGGTAAATTCTTGCAAAGAATGCTACTAACTCAAGCTTTCCAATGCAAAAAGAATCACTCAATTCCGAGTTGATATGAGGAGTCAAAGAATTCTAAAACTGGCCTGAAAAATTGGAACAAGCTGTGTTCACGAACTTCAGAGGGCAAAAAGACCTATTTAGAAGCCGATTTTGAGGTGTCAAATATTGAACAAGCTTCTGCAACTATTTAGATGCGGCTCGTCTCTAGCTTCAATTTGAGTACTCACGGAGTCAAAACGGACTTCGTATGAGGAAGATACACCTGTTTTACTGAACAGTGCGCAAAACAGATTCCAATCCGAATTCAGGTACGAGATTGATTCTAGATAGATTCGATTTTTTTTCTCTCCTTTTTTTTCTCACGCTTTTTTTTCTTTTTCTTCTCTCTCTTTTTCTTTTTTTTCTTTCCTTTTTTCTATTTTTTTCTCTCTCTTTTTTTTTCTCCCTCTTTCCAAGACAAACTAGATAAGATGCAGATTGGATTAGGCGAAGATGTGAATGACCTCAACTATGATTATGACAATGAACAGTGCGTAGCACGTGGTGGAAATTAATAGATGGGATGATGGACGGCGGAAGGGATAATGATGCAGCGGCGGCGTGACTAATGTGAACAGAACTCGAAACTCTAAACGAACTAGACACTAAGACCAGCAACTCGACACGACGATGCAACCGATAATTCAACTATGCAAGCAATGAAAAGAAAATTGCAAAGGCTCAGACTGGCTTGGACCAAGGATGAATAGATCTAACTCTTTTTTGTGGCTTTTTCTTGGATAATAGGTAAGAAAATAAATCTAATCTAGGAAAACTGGAAATTCTCACCGAGCAACCTGAAAACTGATACCACTTGATAGGGGCGGGGTGTCCCGATCTTTCGATGAGATGATAACTATCGATTTGGTGGAGACGACTTTGACGATCCGACTACAAACGTGCACGACGTTGCGCCTTAGCAATCGCTAAACCAACTCCGAGAGGTTATTGACCATGCTGGAGCACAATCAACCTGACCACGAAGGTCTATTCCTGCAAGCAATCGAATAACAAGCAAGAATATGATAAAAGCAATCTGAATATTGCGAATATATATGAAGTATTGATAATGGTGGGGATCCGTAAGCGGTCTTGGTCTGGTTGTTGGACACAAACGAAGTACACGAAGTTGCAATGGCTAACTTTTAACTAAACAAATCCCAAGGAAAAGCTACTAGATGGATCTACTTATATAGGAGTAAGGGGTGGCGGCCAAGGAGATGGGAGGACGTCCCAAGGCAGCCTAAAACTAAATCTAGGTCGTACAAGGCCAATGGGCCCAAGTGGAGGTGATGTAACACCTTTGGACTTGTAGTTTGACTCGGATTCTGCTGCAGCATCAGATTGTTTCGTCCACAACTCAACGCTCCGGATGAATTTGAAGGTGATTCCAATTGGGTTGGAAAGTGCACGAAATCTAGTTTCCAACAAAAAAAGAATCACCCAATTCGGAGTCCGTATGAAAACCTTGTGTGCATTTTGAGTCAGGTGTGTCTGTGCAGTCCGAATCTGAATCCAGAACGTGAGAGACTTGGACTCTATCTTCTCTTGGGCCAAAAGTGACGTGAGAGAACTTTTTGGACAGCAAATAAACATCTCTTTCTTCCTTATCTTCATATGTGGATTGTACAAATGTTCCATACACCTGCAATTAGACAAAACACAAAAGTGTGTGAAGTATTTTTGTTCTGGATAACATAAATAGATTATTGAATAGTTTGCACTAGAAATCACCTGACAAATATGCATATATGCAATATTTTCGGTCATATCCAAGGTAGTCATGTCCTCATCAGCTTGCGCCAGGAGGCCCGGAGTACCCTCAAATTCAGCCTTAAGCAGGACTTTTTGGCCTTGAAAGTCAAAGAACATCATTCATCGCTGTTTTTCAGACAAGTTTCTGAACCCATTGGCACTTCATTTTGAAGGAAATTCGATAGATTATGTTGCTTATAGACATTAGCCCCCTGGTAGGGACAAACATACCTTTCTGCAGATGCTCTATGATCCGGGCAATCTCATTTGGCCATAAATTGAAGAAAATCCAGCGGCTATATGCCTTATTCTCCTTGTTTTCGTCGGATGGCATGCTGTAACTCATGCGCGTGAAATCCAAGAACAAAAGGGCATTCCTGGCATTGGTCAATATATATGTGGAAACAATATCTCCTCTATAGAGGACAAGAAATTTTGGGGCAATCAGGCAAAAAGCGCACGAGAAATTGAAGTACTTTCATGGACTGCCATAGAATGGACAGATGTTCACTAAAACGGTCATAATTTTGTCATTCGGAGTCCGTGTCAGACCCATAACTACTCAAACTGCTTGTAGCGAGCGTGCGAATCCAAAAAATACTTCCCGCGTCCGCCAGGAGGCCCGGAGTACCCTCAAATTCAGCCTTAAGCAGGACTTTTTGGCCCTGAAAGTCAAAGAACATCGTTCGTCGCTGTTTTTCAGACATGTTTCTTAACCCATTGGCACTTCCTTTTGAAGGAAATTCGAGAGATTATGTTGATTATAGACATTAGCCCCCCTGGTAAGGACAAACGTACCTTTCTGAAGATGCTCTATGATCCGGGCAATCTCATTTGGCCGTAAATTGAAGAAAATCCAGCGGCAATATGCCTTATTCTCCTTGTTTTCGCCGGATGGCATGCTGTAACTCATGCGCGTGAAAGCCAAGAACAAAAGGGCATTCCTGGGATTGGTCAATATATATGTGGAAACGATATCTCCTCTAAAGAGGACAAGAAATTTTGGGGCAATCAGGCAAAAAAGCGCATGAGAAAATGAAGTACTTTCAAGGACTGCCATAGAATGGATAGCTGTTCATTAAAACGGTCATAATTTTGTCATTCGGAGTTCGTGTAGGACCCATAACTACTCAAACTGCTCGCGGCGAGCGCGCGAATCCGAAAAATACTCCCCGCTTGCGCCAGGAGGCCCGGAGTACCCTCAAATTCAGCCTTAAGCAGGACTTTTTGGCCCTGAAAGTCAAAGAACATCATTCGTCGCTGTTTTTCAGACAAGTTTCTGAACCCATTGGCACTTCATTTTGAAGGAAATTCAAGAGATTATGTTGCTTATAGACATTAGCCCCCCTGGTAGGGACAAACATACCTTTCTGTAGATGCTCTATGATCTGGGCAATCTCATTTGGCCGTAAATTGAAGAAAATCCAGCGGCTATATGCCTTATTCTCCTTGTTTTCGCCGCATGGCATGCTGTAACTCATGCATGTGAAAGCCCAGAACAAAAGGGCATTCCTGGCATCGGTCAATATATATGTGGAAACGATATCTCCTCTAAAGAGGACAAGAAATTTTGGGGCAATCAGGCAAAAAGCGCACGAGAAAATGAAGTACTTTCACTAAATGCCAAAGAATGGACAGATGTTCACTAAAACGGTCATAATTTTGTCATTCGGAGTCCGTGTCGGACCCATAACTACTCAAACTGCTCATGGCGAGCGCGCGAATCCAAA
The DNA here is from genome assembly GCF_002162155.2 of Triticum dicoccoides. Classification (NCBI taxonomy): domain Eukaryota; kingdom Viridiplantae; phylum Streptophyta; class Magnoliopsida; order Poales; family Poaceae; genus Triticum; species Triticum dicoccoides. Next base: position 24,850 of record NW_021223219.1, read on the forward strand.
AAATACTTCCCGCTTCCGCCAGGAGGCCCGGAGAACCCTCAAATTCAGCCTTAAGTAGGACTTTTTGGCCCTGAAAGTCAAAGAACATCATTCGTCGCTGTTTTTCAGACATGTTTCTTAACCCATTGGCACTTCCTTTTGAAGGAAATTCGAGAGATTATGTTGCTTATAGACATTAGCCCCCCTGGTAGGGACAAACGTACCTTTCTGTAGATCCTCTATGATCCGGGCAATCTCATTTGGCCGTAAATTGAAGAAAATCCAGCAGCTATATGCCTTATTCTCCTTGTTTTCGCCGGATGGCATGCTGTAACTCATGCGCGTGAAAGCCAAGAACAAAAGGGCATTCTGCCATCGGTCAATATATATGTGGAAACGATATCTCCTCTAAAGAGGACAAGAAATTTTGGGGCAATCAGGCAAAAAGCGCACGAGAAAATGAAGTACTTTCAAGGACTACCATAGAATCGACAGATGTTCACTAAAACGGTCATAATTTTGTCATTCGGAGTCCGTGTCGGACCCATAACTACTCAAACTGCTCGTGGCGAGCGCGCGAATCCAAAAAATACTTCCCGCTTCCCCCAGGAGGCCCGGAGTACCCTCAAATTCAGTCTTAAGCAGGACTTTTTGGCCCTGAAAGTCAAAGAACATCATTCGTCGCTGTTTTTCAGACATGTTTCTTAACCCATTGGCACTTCCTTTTGAAGGAAATTCGAGAGATTATGTTGCTTATAGACATTAGCCCCCCTGGTAGGGACAAACGTACCTTTCTGCAGATGCTCTATGATCCGGGCAATTTCATTTGGCCGTAAATTGAAGAAAATCCAGCGGCTATATGCCTTATTCTCCTTGTTTTCGCCGGATGCCATTTTGTAACTCATGCACGTGAAAGCCAAGAACAAAAGGGCATTCCTGGCATCTGTTAATATATATGTGGAAACGATATCTCCTCTATAGAGGATAAGAAATTTTGGGGCAATCAGGCAAGAAGCGCACGAGAAAATGAAGTACTTTCAAGGACTGCCATAGAATGGACAGGTGTTCACTAAAACGGTGATAATTTTGTCATTCGGGGTCCGTGTCGGACCCATAACTACTCAAACTGCTCGCGGCGAGCGCGCGAATCTGAAAAATACTCCCCGCTTGCGCCAGGAGGCCTGGAGTACCCTCAAATTCAGCCTTAAGCAGGACTTTTTGGCCCTGAAAGTCAAAGAACATCATTCGTCGCTGTTTTTCAGACATGTTTCTTAACCCATTGGCACTTCCTTTTGAAGGAAATTCGAGAGATTATGTTGCTTATAGACATTATCCCCCCTGGTAGGGACAAACGTACCTTTCTGTAGATGCTCTATGATCCGAGCAATCTCATTTGGCCGTAAATTGAAGAAAATCCAGCGGCTATATGCCTTATTCTCCTTGTTTTCGCCGGATGGCATGCTGTAACTCATGCGCGTGAAAGCCAAGAACAAAAGGGCATTCCTGGCATTGGTCAATATATATGTGGAAACAATATCTCCTCTATAGAGGACAAGAAATTTTGGGGCAATCAGGCAAAAAGCGCACGAGAAAATGAAGTACTTTCAAGGACTGCCATAGAATGGACAGATGTTCACTAAAACGGTCATAATTTTGTCATTCGGAGTCCGTGTCAAACCCATAACTACTCAAACTGCTCGTGGCGAGCGCGCGAGTCCAAAAAATACTTCCCGCTTCCGCCAGGAGGCCTGGAGTACCCTCAAATTCAGCCTTAAGCAGTACTTTTTGGCCCTAAAAGTCAAAGAACATCATTCGTCGCTGTTTTTCAGACATGTTTCTTAACCCATTGGCACTTCCTTTTGAAGGAAATTCGAGAGATTATGTTGCTTATGGACATTAGCCCCCCTGGTAGGGACAAACGTACCTTTCTGCAGATGCTCTATGATCCGGGCAATCTCATTTGGCCGTAAATTGAAGAAAATCCAGCGGCTATATGCCTTATTCTCCTTGTTTTTGCCGGATGGCATGCTGTAACTCATGCGCGTGAAAGCCAAGAACAAAAGGGCATTCCTGGGATCGGTCAATATATACGTGGAAACGATATCTCCTCTAAAGAGGACAAGAAATTTTGGGGCAATCTGGCAAAAAGTGCACGAGAAAATGAAGTACTTTCACGGAATGCCATAGAATGGACAGATGTTCACTAAAACGGTCATAATTTTGTCATTCGGAATCCGTGTCGGACCCATAACTACTCAAACTGCTTGTGGCGAGCACGTGAATCCAAAAAATACTTCCCGCTTCCGCCAGGAGGCCCGGAGTACCCTCAAATTCAGCCTTAAGCGGGACTTTTTGGCCCTGAAAGTCAAAGAACATCATTCGTCGCTGTTTTTCAGACATGTTTCTTAACCCATTGGCACTTCCTTTTGAAGGAAATTCGAGAGATTATGTTGCTTATAGACATTAGCCCCCCTGGTAGGGACAAACGTACCTTTCTGCAGATGCTCTATGATCCGGGCAATCTCATTTGGCCGTAAATTGAAGAAAATCCAGCGGCTATATGCCTTATTCTCCTTGTTTTCGCCGGATGGCATGCTGTAACTCATGCGCGTTGATAGAGGCAAAGGTGTCCCGTCTTTCGATTAGATGGTGGATTTCTCTTTGGTGGAAGTCGACTTTGACGATCCGACTACGAACGTGCGAGGACGTCGCGCCTTAGCAATCGCTAAACCAACTCCGAGAGGTTATTGACCACGCCGGAGCACGATCAACCTGACCACGAGGGTCTGTTTCCTGCGAGCAAACGAAGAACAAGCAAGAAACTGAGATTGCAATCTGGATATTGCGAATATAAGATGAAAGCTTTATTGATCAAGGTGGGGTTCTGTGACGCCTTTGTCTGGTCGTTGAACACAAACGAAGTACGCGAAGTTGCAGCTATGGCGAACTTTTAATCTAAACAAAACCCAAAGTCTAAACGAAGCCCTAAGGGCTGTATATATGGAGGAAGAGGGGGGAATTTCGTGGCCCTTGGTGGAGGGGTCCGAAATCAACCCTATCTCTTGTTTCCCCACACATGCGGACTCTAAAAATAGCCTATACTTATGTATTTCGAAATTACATGGGCCTGGCCCAATAATAAGGTGACGCAGCACCTAAAATAGCCTCGGGACGAAATTTATGAAGTGGCATCTTGTATATTTCGTCCAAGGCTTCATGCACCCATTATGGTGGCTTCAAAGTCCTGAAATCATCACTTGTAACTCCGTTCTTGTTCCCCTAGCGCATGCCATCATCTCCATGCTTGTTCTTGCTCCAATGTTCATCCTTCTCCAAGCTAGGCCCTTCATTTGTAAGCAAAACAAATGTATCCAATTTAGGCAGCATCATATTCTCATGAACATTAGAATCATTACCAAGAAACGAAAGTACCTGGTAATTTAGTTGGCGTGCACGAGCTCTAGTAATTGGTCCAGTATGTATAGCAGCAGGGGCTGTGGGTGTAACAATTGTATTGATGTCCTCATCATCCTCCCCTTCTTGAAATGAAGTCGTCCTCGACGGAAGTTCATCTTCCTCACCCAAATAAGGCTTCAAATATGCAATGTTAAAAGTGGGACTAACCCCAAAATCTGCAGGCAGCTCAAGTTTATATGCATTATCATTTATTTTCTCTAACACCTTAAAGGGACCATCAGCACGTGGCATTAGCTTTGATTTGCGCAAATCAGGAAATCTATCCTTACGCAAATGTAACCAAACAAGATCTCCAGGTGCAAACACAACATGTTTTCTACCCTTATCTCCAGCAAGTTTATATTTAGCATTCATACGCTCAATGTTTTCCTTAGTTAACTCATGCATTTTTAAAATCAATTCAGCACGTTGTTTAGCATCAAAATTAACCTTCTCCGAAGATGGAAGAGGCAACAAATCAATAGGTGCACGAGGTAGGAAACCATACACAACTTCAAAAGGGCACATCTTAGTAGTAGAATGCAATGAACGATTATAAGCAAATTCAATATGAGGCAAGCATTCCTCCCACATTTTCTTATTACTCTCCAAAACAGCCCTAAGCATAGTAGACAATGTTCTATTGACTACTTCAGTTTGGCCATCAGTTTGGGGGTGACAAGTAGTACTAAAAAGCAGTTTAGTCCCCAACTTAGCCCATAAACATCTCCAAAAGTGGCTAAGAAATTTAGTATCACGATCTGAAACAATAGTATTTGGCACACCATGCAAGCGAATAATTTCACGAAAGAACAAATCAGCAACATTAACAGCATCATCACTTTTATGACATGGTATAAAGTGTGCCATTTTCGAGAATCTATCCACGACAACAAATATGCTATCCCTCCCCTTCTTTGTTCGAGGTAAACCTAAAACAAAGTCCATAGATATATCCTCCCAAGGAACACTAGGTACAGGCAAAGGCATATATAAACCATGAGGATTGAGTCGTGACTTAGCTTTTTGACATGTAGTGCATCGAGCAATAAAACGCTCAACATCCCGTCTCATCTTTGGCCAAAAGAAATGTGTAGCAAGTACGTCCTCCGTCTTCTTCACGCCAAAGTGTCCCATTAATCCTCGTCCATGCGCCTCCTGCAACAACAAAAGACGAACGGAGATAGCTGGAATGCATAGCTTGTTAGCACGAAACACAAATCCATCGTTAACGACAAACTTGTTCCACATTCTTCCTTCTTTACAATTCTGCATTACATCTTTAAAATCAGCATCATGCACATATTGATCTTTGATGGTCTCCAAACCAAATATTTTGAAGTCAAGTTGTGAAAGCATAGTATAGCGACGAGACAATGCATCAGCAATAACATTTTCTTTTCCCTTCTTGTGTTTAATGACATAAGGGAAAGTCTCAATGAATTCAACCCATTTAGCATGTCTACGATTCAGTTTAGCTTGACTTTTAATATGTTTCAAAGATTCATGATCAGAATGTATAACAAATTCTTTGGGCCATAAATAATGTTGCCATGTTTGTAAAGTCCGAACAAGAGCATATAATTCTTTATCATAAGTAGAATAATTCAGACTAGGCCCACTCAATTTTTCAGAAAAGTATGCAACAGGTTTGCCATCTTGTAATAAAACACCTCCTAATCCAATTCCACTAGCATCACATTCAAGCTCAAAAGTCTTATTAAAATCAGGAAGTTGGAGTAAAGGAGCATGTGTCAACTTATCTTTCAATACCGTGAAGGCTTCTTCCTGTGCGGTACCCCAAACAAAAGGCACATCCTTCTTTGTAAGCTCGTTGAGAGGTGCAGCAATGGTGCTGAAATCTCTCACAAAACGCCTATAGAATCCAGCGAGGCCAAGAAAACTCCTCACTTGTGTGACCGTTTTGGGCTGCGGCCAACTCTCAATAGCTTCAATCTTGGCTTTGTCAACTTCAATTCCCTGTGGAGTAACAACATAGCCAAGAAAAGATACTCGGTCGGTGCAAAAGGTGCACTTCCCAAGGTTACCAAAAAACGTGCATCACGTAGAGCAATAAAAACAGCACGTAAATGTTCCAAATGTTCTTCCAAAGATCTGCTATAAATCAGTATGTCATCAAAGTAAACTACCACAAATCGTCCAATGAAAGCACGTAAAACTTCGTTCATTAATCTCATGAAAGTACTAGGTGCATTAGTTAACCCAAAAGGCATGACTAACCACTCATATAATCCAAACTTAATTTTGAATGCTGTTTTCCATTCATCTCCCAATTTCATACGAATTTGATGGTATCCACTACGTAAATCAACTTTGGAGAATATTGTAGAGCCACTCAATTCATCAAGCATATCATCTAGCCTAGGAATAGGATGACGATAACGAATAGTAATATTATTGATGCCTCTACAATCAACACACATACGTGATGTACCATCCTTTTTCGGCACTAGAATAATAGGAACAGCACAAGGACTAAGGGATTCGCGTATATAACCTTTGTCGAGAAGCTCTTGTACTTGACGCATAATCTCCTTCGTCTCCTCTGGATTGGTACGGTATGGTGCACGGTTTGGCAGTGAAGCACCGGGAATTAAGTCAATCTGATGCTCAATCCCTCGAATAGGCGGTAATCCCGGTGGCACGTCTTGTGGAAAGACGTCAGCGAACTCCTGCAAAATGTTAGTGACAGCAGGAGGCAAAGAGGAAGGCACGTCCTCGAATGAAAATAATGCCTCTTTGCACACAAAATCATAGCAAACAGATTTGCTGAAATCTAGCTCATCAATATCAGATTTGGTGGCAAATAAACATGCACTTTTCAATTTAATTTCAGAAGCAACACTAGATGGTTTATTATTAGGCTTCATTTGTTGCTCAAATTCTTTTGCCACAATCTGATTTTCACTCTTATTCGTCTCCTGTTTTGCTTTATTAGCTCTATTAATATCATCTTTCAAAATGGAATCAGGAGTCATAGGAAGCAAAGTAATATTTTTATCCTTATGAACAAGAGTATAGTGATTGTTTCTACCATGGTGTACAGAATTTTTATCAAATTGCCATGGTCTACCAAGTAATAAGGAACATGCTTGCATAGGTACCACATCACAATCAACATAATCAGCTGATAGAGGCGAGGGTGTCCCGATCTTTCGATGAGATGATAACTATCGATTTGGTGGAGACGACTTTGACGATCCGACTACAAATGTGCACGACGTTGCGCCTTAGCAATCGCTAAACCAATCTCCTGAGGTTACTGACGATGCCGGAAGCACGGTCAGCCTGACCACGAAGGTCTATTCCTGCAAGCAATCGAAGAACGAGCAAGAATATGATAAAGCAATCTGAATATTGCAAATATATATGAGGTATTGATAATGGTGGGGATCCGTAAGCGGTCTTGGTCTGGTCGTTGGACACAAACGAAGTACACGAAGTTGCAATGGCTAACTTTTAACTAAACAAATCCCAAGGAAAAGCTACTAGATGGATCTACTTATATAGGAGCAAGGGGTGGCGGCCAAGGAGGTGGGAGGACGTCCCAAGGCAGCCTAAAACTAAATCTAGGTCGTACAAGGCCAATGGGCCCAAGTGGAGGTGATGTAACACCTTTGGACTTGTAGTTTGACCCGGATTCTGCTGCAGCGTCAGATTGTTTCGTCCACAACTCAACGCTCCGAACGAATTTGAAGGTGATTCCAATTGGGTTGGAAAGTGCACGAAATCTAGTTTCCAACAAAAAAAGAATCACCCAATTCGGAGTCCGTATGAAAAACTTGTGTGCGTTTTGAGTCAGGTGTGTCTGTGCAGTCCGAATCTGAATCCAGAACGTGAGAGACTTGGACTCTATCTTCTCTTGGGCCAAAAGTGACGTGAGAGAACTTTTTGGACAGCAAATAAACATCTCTTTCTTCCTTATCTTCATATGTGGATTGTACAAATGTCCCATACACCTGCAATTAGACAAAACACAAAAGTGTGTGAAGTATTTTTGTTCTGGATAACATAAATAGATTATTGAATAGTTTGCACTAGAAATCACCTGACAAATATGCATATATGCAATATTTTTGGTCATATCCAAGGTAGTCATGTCCTCATCACAAGGACTAAGGGATTCGCGTATATAACCTTTGTCGAGAAGCTCTTGTACTTGACGCATAATCTCCTTCGTCTCCTCTGGATTGGTACGGTATGGTGCACGGTTTGGCAGTGAAGAACCGGGAATTAAGTCAATCTGATGCTCAATCCCTCGAATAGGCGGTAATCCCGGTGGCACGTCTTGTGGAAAGACGTCAGCGAACTCCTGCAAAATGTTAGTGACAGCAAGAGGCAAAGAGGAAGGCACGTCCTCGAATGAAAATAATGCCTCTTTGCACACAAAAGCATAGCAAACAGATTTGCTGAAATCTAGCTCATCAATATCAGATTTGGTGGCAAATAAACATGCACTTTTCAATTTAATTTCAGAAGCAACACTAGATGGTTTATTATTAGGCTTCATTTGTTGCTCAAATTCTTTTGCCACAATCTGATTTTCACTCTTATTCGTCTCCTGTTTTGCTTTATTAGCTCTATTAATATCATCTTTCAAAATGGAATCAGGAGTCATAGGAAGCAAAGTAATATTTTTATCCTTATGAACAAGAGTATAGTGATTGTTTCTACCATGGTGTACAGAATTTTTACCAAATTGCCATGGTCTACCAAGTAATAAGGAACATGCTTGCATAGGTACCACATCACAATCAACATAATCAGCATATGTAGATATACTAAAATGCACACGAACAGTACGTGTTACCTTAACCTTGCCGCTGTTGTTGAACCATTGGATGTAGTAAGGATGTGGATGTGGTCTTGTGGTGAGAGAAAGCTTCTCGACCATCTCCATGCTAGCCAAGTTGTTGCAGCTCCCTCCGTCTATGATGACGCGCACAGAACGTTCCTTCACAACTCCCTTGGTATGGAACAAATTGTGCCTCTGATTTTTCTCAGCTTGTGTGATCTGCACACTCAAAACACGTTGAGCAACTAAACATTCATACCTGTCAGCGTCTTCAGGAACCATGTATTGCGTCTCATTATCAGAATCATCTCCACCATGTTCTTCACGTGTAATAAGAGCCAAAGTCTCCTCATCATAGTCACTAGCGGACTCATATCCACCATCCGCGGTAGCAATCATCACACGCGGAGATTTGCATTCTCTCGCATAATGACCTCCTCCCTTACAACGACGACAAATAATATCACTTGTGTGCCCTGTTGATGCGATGGAAGAAGAAGAACGTTGTGTAGGCCCCGCAGGTGCGCTCTTGGCAGATAATGGTGGTTGTGCCTGTTTTCTTGTATCACGGCTGGAGGTGGCACCTGATGGAGGTGCTGGTGCAGTTGAAGTAGAAGATGCACGTGGTGTCCTTGATGAAGGTCGGCCTGCAGAAAAGTTAGTTCGCCCCAATGCTTGTCGATCCTGCACTTCACGTTCAGCTTTACAAGCAAGATGAAATAAACGAGTGATATTAGTATACTCCTTATAGTCTAGAATGGTCTGAATCTCTATATTTAATCCACCCAGAAAACGTGCAAGCATAGCTTCATTCTCCTCAACAATACCACATCTAATCATGCCAGTTTGTACTTCCTGATAATATTCTTCTACAGAATTTTTTCCTTGTCTTAAACGCTGCAATTTTTGAAGCAATTCACGTTGATAATATGGTGGAACCCAACGCGTACGCATAGCAGTTTTCAAAGCAGCCCAAGTAGTTGGAATAGGATATAATCTACAATGTTCAGACCACCATACACATGCAAAACTAGTGAAAGCACAAACAGCAGCAGCAACTCGTCTCTCCTCGGGATATTGTAAACATGTAAATCGTTGTTCAGTTTCTAACTCCCAAGTAAGATATATATCAGGAACATATCTACCCTCAAATGGTGGAATATTCAATTTCAGTTTAGGAATATGGACATCATCTCGTACCTGAGGTGGTGGTGCAGGCCTACCATTACGAATATATACCTGAGGTCGACCTGCTGGTGGTGGTGCTGGTGGCTGCTCGTAGATCTGATTTTGATCAAGCTCATCCTCATAATCGCCCGCATACTCATCATCCTCCTGGGTACCAGCAACAGCAGTAGCAGGAGCCACAGAAGTATCAACAGCAGCACCAACAGTTTGGCCAAACGCAAGAGGAACACGGCTCGCTCGGCGAAGGTCTATTTCGCGACGTGGAGGTAGTCGTTGTTGTTGTTGTTGGAGAGGTGCGTTAGGTGCAGCGGGTGGTGGTGGTGGAAGACGCGCGAGCAATTCATTAAAACTGTTATCGAGCTTTGTTTCGAACGTCTTCTCAAGGCCAGTGATCTTCTCCATGGCCTCTTCAAAATTGTTCAGCACATCTTGCACCTGTTCAGTCATCATTTGCTGAAACTTATCATGAAGCTCCTTGTTCGATAAATTCTCCCAGTCAATCTCGTCGGCTTGTGATCCTGGCATGGTTAGCAGCAATAGAAACACACAAGAATATGATCCTACAGACTACGAACAAGTGGTGGTGGTGGGTGTCACAAATCCGTCAAGCAAATCTCAAATTCTTACCAGTTCTTACCCAGCAGCAGGCGGTGATCGGCAACCGTTGTAGTCAAAACTCTCAAAGCTTGGATAGAGCGATTACCAGGGAGAGTCAAACGCACGACGTAGATGTATGTGGAGCTGGAAAGGCTTATACTATGGTAGCAAAAAGGGTCAGCAATAATCAATTCAGAGATGCAAAGTTGAATAAACGCTCAACGACGGTACTGTGCTGGTCCTAGGCTAGACTGTGCTAGAGACGCGAGCCTAGAACACCAACAAAATCATGGCGCGGCACGTAAACAAGGGAAAAACACACTCTGAATTTTTTTTTCGCTCTTTTTTTTTGCGCTCTTTTTTTTGCGCTGCTTTTTTTTTTGCGAAAAATCACTATAATGGCGAGTGTCTCAAAACTCTTCCTAGCTCAAACTGACAGGATGGGCACGAAATTTTTCGACCAATTTTTTTTTTTCGACTGCCCGGACCCAAAAACTGGAAACGGGTCAAAAAAAACTTCCTATAATGGCACCTGTCTCAAAACACTCAGAAACACCTAAAAATAGGATAGCCAGAAATTTTTTCGAAAAATGCGTTTTCGAAAAATTTTGGGCCTAAACGGAGCGTGGCTACCCGACTCCGGCAAGGAAACACGAATCGGAATCTAGATGGATCCCGAAAACAAACCTAATAAGCAAAGAACTCGGATTGGTGGTGGATATATGGTGGTGGTATATGGCAGCGGTGGTGGTAGCGGTGGTAGTATATGGATATGGATCGGTGGTGGTATATGGACACGGATTGGTGGTGGTATATGGATACGGATTCGGAGCGGTGGTGGTAGATGGCAGGGGCGATGATGATGGTGCGGCGGCGGCGTGATAACTTATGACCAGAACTCGAAACTCTAAAAGACTAGACTCTAAGACCAGCAACTAGACACGACGATGCAACCGCAAATTCAACAAAGCAAAAACCCTAAAAAGATTATGCAAAGGCTCAGATTGGTTCGGATATGATGAACTAACCCTAAATTTTTTTTGTGGCTTTTTCGTGGACTGTAGGTATGAAGAACAGACTCGATCTAAACTACGAAAAACTGTAAAATCTCACCGAGCAACCTGGAAATCTGATACCACTTGATAGAGGCAAAGGTGTCCCGTCTTTCGATGAGATGGTGGATTTCGCTTTGGTGGAAGTCGACTTTGACGATCCGACTACGAACGTGCGAGGACGTCGCGCCTTAGCAATCGCTAAACCAACTCCGAGAGGTTATTGACCACGCCGGAGCACGATCAACCTGACCACGAGGGTCTGTTTCCTGCGAGCAAACGAAGAACAAGCAAGAAACTAAGATTGCAATCTGGATATTGCGAATATAAGATGAAAGCTTTATTGATCAAGTTGGGGTTCTGTGACGCCTTTGTCTGGTCGTTGAACACAAACGAAGTACGCGAAGTTGCAGCTATGGCGAACTTTTAATCTAAACAAAACCCAAAGTCTAAACGATGCCCTAAGGGCTGTATATATGGAGGAAGAGGGGGGAATTTCGTGGCCCTTGGTGGAGGGGTCCGAAATCAACCCTATCTCTTGTTTCCCCACACATACAGACTCTAAAAATAGCCTATACTTATGTATTTCGAAATTACATGGGCCTGGCCCAATAATAAGGTGATGCAGCACCTAAAATAGCCTCGGGACGAAATTTATGAAGTGGCATCTTGTATATTTCGTCCAAGGCTTCATGCACCCATTATGGTGGCTTCAAAGTCCTGAAATCATCACTTGTAACTCCGTTCTTGTTCCCCTTGCGCATGCCATCATCTCCATGCTTGTTCTTGCTCCAATGTTCATCCTTCTCCAAGCTAGGCCCTTCATTTGTAAGCAAAACAAATGTATCCAATTTAGGCAGCATCATATTCTCATGAACATTAGAATCATTACCAAGAAACGAAAGTACCTGATAATTTAGTTGGCGTGCACAAGCTCTAGTAATTGGTCCAGTATGTATAGCAGCAGGGCCTGTGGGTGTAACAATTGTATTGATGTCCTCCTCATCCTCCCCTTCTTGAAATGAAGTCGTCCTCGACGGAAGTTCATCTTCCTCACCCAAATAAGGCTTCAAATCTGCAATGTTAAAAGTGGGACTAACCCCAAAATCTGCAGGCAGCTCAAGTTTATATGCATTATCATTTATTTTCTCTAACACCTTAAAGGGACCATCAGCACGTGGCATTAACTTTGATTTGCGCAAATCAGGAAATCTATCCTTACGCAAATGTAACCAAACAAGATCTCCAGGTGCAAACACAACATGTTTTCTACCCTTATCTCCAGCAAGTTTATATTTAGCATTCATGCGCTCAATGTTTTCCTTAGTTAACTCATGCATTTTGAAAATCAATTCAGCACGTTGTTTAGCATCAAAATTAACCTTCTCCGAAGATGGAAGAGGCAACAAATCAATAGGTGCACGAGGTAGGAAACCATACACAACTTCAAAAGGGCACATCTTAGTAGTAGAATGCAATGAACGATTATAAGAAAATTCAATATGAGACAAGCATTCCTCCCACATTTTCTTATTATTCTTCAAAACAGCCCTAAGCATAGTAGACAACGTTCTATTGACTACTTCAGTTTGTCCATCAGTTTGGGGGTGACAAGTAGTACTAAAAAGCAGTTTAGTCCCCAACTTAGCCCATAAACATCTCCAAAAGTGGCTAAGAAATTTAGTATCACGATCTGAAACAATAGTATTTGGCACACCATGCAAGCGAATAATTTCACGAAAGAACAAATCAGCAACATTAACAGCATCATCGCTTTTATGACATGGTATAAAGTGTGCCATTTTCGAGAATCTATCCACGACAACAAATATGCTATCCCTCCCCTTCTTTGTTCGAGGTAAACCTAAAACAAAGTCCATAGATATATCCTCCCAAGGAACACTAGGTACAGGCAAAGGCATATATAAACCATGAGGATTGAGTCGTGATAGAGGCGGAGGTGTCCCGTCTTTCGATGAGATGATGGATATCGCTTTGGTGGAAGTTGACTTTGACGATCCGACTACGAACGTGCAAGGACGTCGCGCCTTAGCAATCGCTAAACCAACTCCGAGAGGTTATTGACCACGCCGGAGCACGATCAACCTGACCACGAGGGTCTGTTTCCTGCGAGCAAACGAAGAACAAGCAAGAAACTAAGATTGCAATCTGGATATTGCGAATATAAGATGAAAGCTTTATTGATCAAGGTGGGGTTCTGTGACGCCTTTGTCTGGTCGTTGAACACAAACGAAGTACGCGAAGTTGCAGCTATGGCGAACTTTTAATCTAAACAAAACCCAAAGTCTAAACGATGCCCTAAGGGCTGTATATATGGAGGAAGAGGGGGGAATTTCGTGGCCCTTGGTGGAGGGGTCCGAAATCAACCCTATCTCTTGTTTCCCCACACATACGGACTCTAAAAATAGCCTATACTTATGTATTTCGAAATTACAAGGGCCTGGCCCAATAATAAGGTGACGCAGCACCTAAAATAGCCTCGGGACGAAATTTATGAAGTGGCATCTTGTATATTTCGTCCAAGGCTTCATGCACCCATTATGGTGGCTTCAAAGTCCTGAAATCATCACTTGTAACTCCGTTCTTGTTCCCCTTGCGCATGCCATCATCTCCATGCTTGTTCTTGCTCCAATGTTCATCCTTCTCCAAGCTAGGCCCTTCATTTGTAAGCAAAACAAATGTATCCAATTTAGGCAGCATCATATTCTCATGAACATTAGAATCATTACCAAGAAACGAAAGTACCTGGTAATTTAGTTGGCGTGCACGAGCTCTAGTAATTGGTCCAGTATGTATAGCAGCAGGGGCTGTGGGTGTAACAATTGTATTGATGTCCTCATCACGCGTGAAAGCCAAGAACAAAAGGGCATTCCTGGCATCGGTCAATATATATGTGGAAACGATATCTCCTCTAAAGAGGACAAGTAATTTTGGGGCAATCTTGCAAAAAGCGCACGAGAAAATGAAGTACTTTCAAGGACTGCCATAGAATGGACAGATGTTCACTAAAACAGTCATAATTTTGTCATTCGGAGTCTGTGTCGGACCCATAACTACTCAAACTGCTCGTGGCGAGCACGCTAATCCGAAAAATACTCCCCGCTTGCGCCAGGAGGCCCGGAGTACCCTCAAATTCAGCCTTAAGCAGGACTTTTTAGCCCTGAAAGTCAAAGAACATCATTCGTCGCTGTTTTTCAGACAAGTTTCTGAACCCATTGGCACTTCATTTTGAAGGAAATTCGAGAGATTATGTTGCTTATACACATTAGCCCCCCTGGTAGGGACAAACGTACCTTTCTGCAGATGCTCTATGATCCGGGCAATCTCATTTGGCTGTAAATTGAAGAAAATCCAGCGGCTATATGCCTTATTCTCCGTGTTTTCGCCGGATGGCATGTTGTAACTCATGCGCATGAAAGCCAAGAACAAAAGGGCATTCCTGGCATTGGTCAATATATATGTGGAAACAATATCTCCTCTGTAGAGGACAAGAAATTTTGGGGCAATCAGGCAAAAAGCGCACGAGAAAATGAAGTACTTTCAAGGACTGCCATAGAATGGATAGCTGTTCACTAAAACGGTCATAATTTTGTCATTTGGAGTCCGTGTAGGACCCATAACTACTCAAACTGCTCGCGGCGAGCGCGCAAATCCGAAAAATACTCCCCGCTTGCGCCAGGAGGCCCGGAGTACCCTCAAATTAAGCCTTAAGCAGGACTTTTTGGCCCTGAAAGTCAAAGAACATCATTCGTCGCTGTTTTTCAGACATGTTTCTTAACCCATTGGCACTTCCTTTTGAAGGAAATTCGAGAGATTATGTTGCTTATAGACATTAGCCCCCCTGGTAGGGACAAACGTACCTTTCTGTAGATGCTCTATGATCCGGGCAATCTCATTTGGCCGTAAATTGAAGAAAATCCAGTGGCTATATGCCTTATTCTCCTTGTTTTCGCCGGATGGCATGCTGTAACTCATGCGCGTGAAAGCCAAGAACAAAAGGGCATTCCTGGCATTGGTCAATATATATGTCGAAACAATATCTCCTCTATAGAGGACAAGAAATTTTGGGGCAATCAGGCAAAAAGTGCACGAGAAAATAAAGTACTTTCAAGGACTGCCATAGAATGGACAGATGTTCACTAAAACGGTCATAATTTTGTCATTCGGAGTCCGTGTCAGACCCATAACTACTCAAACTGCTCGTGGCGAGCGCGCGAGTCCAAAAAATACTTCCCGCTTCCGCCAGGAGGCCCGGAGTACCCTCAAATTCAGGCTTAAGCAGTACTTTTTGGCCCTAAAAGTCAAAGAACATCAATCGTCGTTGTTTTTCAGACATGTTTCTTAACCCATTGGCACTTCCTTTTGAAGGAAATTCGAGAGATTATGTTGCTTATGGACATTAGCCCCCCTGGTAGGGACAAACGTACCTTTCTGCAGACGCTCTATGATCCGGGCAATCTCATTTGGCCGTAAATTGAAGAAAATCCAGCGGCTATATGCCTTATTCTCCTTGTTTTTGCCGGATGGCATGCTGTAACTCATGCGCGTGAAAGCCAAGAACAAAAGGGCATTCCTGGGATCGATCAATATATACGTGGAAACGATATCTCCTCTAAAGAGGACAAGAAATTTTGGGGCAATCTGGCAAAAAGTGCACGAGAAAATGAAGTACTTTCACGGAATGCCATAGAATGGACAGATGTTCACTAAAACGGTCATAATTTTGTCATTCGGAATCCGTGTCGGACCCATAACTACTGAAACTGCTTGTGGCGAGCGCGCGAATCCAAAAAATACTTCCCGCTTCCGCCAGGAGGCCCGGAGTACCCTCAAATTCAGCCTTAAGCGGGACTTTTTGGCCCTGAAAGTCAAAGAACATCATTCGTCGCTGTTTTTCAGACATGTTTCTTAACCCATTGGCACTTCCTTTTGAAGGAAATTCGAGAGATTATGTTGCTTATAGACATTAGCCCCCCTGGTAGGGACAAACGTACATTTCTGCAGATCCTCTATGATCCGGGCAATCTCATTTGGCCGTAAATTGAAGAAAATCCAGCGGCTATATGCCTTATTCTCCTTGTTTTCGCCGGATGTGATGAGGACATCAATACAATTGTTACACCCACAGCCCCTGCTGCTATACATACTGGACCAATTACTAGAGCTCGTGCACGCCAACTAAATTACCAGGTACTTTCGTTTCTTGGTAATGATTCTAATGTTCATGAGAATATGATGCTGCCTAAATTGGATACATTTGTTTTGCTTACAAATGAAGGGCCTAGCTTGGAGAAGGATGAACATTGGAGCAAGAACAAGCATGGAGATGATGGCATGCGCAAGGGAAACAAGAACGGAGTTACAAGTGATGATTTCAGGACTTTGAAGCCACCATAATGGGTGCATGAAGCCTTGGACGAAATATACAAGAAGCCACTTCATAAATTTCGTCCCGAGGCTATTTTAGGTGCTGCGTCACCTTATTATTGGGCCAGGCCCATGTAATTTCGAAATACATAAGTATAGGCTATTTTTAGAGTCCGTATGTGTGGGGAAACAAGAGATAGGGTTGATTTCGGACTCCTCCACCAAGGGCCACGAAATTCCCCCCTCTTCCTCCATATATACAGCCCTTAGGGCATCGTTTAGACTTTGGGTTTTGTTTAGATTAAAAGTTCGCCATAGCTGCAACTTCGCGTACTTCGTTTGTGTTCAACGACCAGACAAAGGCGTCACAGAACCCCACCTTGATCAATAAAGCTTTCATCTTATATTCGCAATATCCAGATTGCAATCTTAGTTTCTTGCTTGTTCTTCGTTTGCTCGCAGGAAACAGACCCACGTGGTCAGGTTGATCGTGCTCCGGCGTGGTCAATAACCTCTCGGAGTTGGTTTAGCGATTGCTAAGGCGCGACGTCCTCGCACGTTCGTAGTCGGATCGTCAAAGTCGACTTCCACCAAAGCGAAATCCACCATCTCATCGAAAGACGGGACACCTTTGCCTCTATCAAGTGGTATCAGATTTCCAGGTTGCTCGGTGAGATTTTACAGTTTTTCGTAGTTTAGATCGAGTCTGTTCTTTATACCTATAGTCCACGAAAAAGCCACAAAAAAAAATTAGGGTTAGTTCATCATATCCGAACCAATCTGAGCCTTTGCATAATCTTTTTAGGGTTTTTGCTTTGTTGAATTTGCGGTTGCATCGTCGTGTCTAGTTGCTGGTCTTAGAGTCTAGTCTTTTAGAGTTTCGAGTTCTGGTCATAAGTTGTCACGCCGCCGCCGCACCATCATCATTGCCCCTGCCATCTACCACCACCGCTCCGAATCCGTATCCATATACCACCACCAATCCGTGTCCATATACCACCACCGATCCATATCCATATACTACCACCGCTACCACCACCGCTGCCATATACCACCACCATATATCCACCACCAATCCGAGTTCTTTGCTTATTAGGTTTGTTTTCGGGATCCATCTAGATTCCGATTCGTGTTTCCTTGCCGGAGTAGGTTTCGGAAAAAAAAAAGTCGGGTAGCCACGCTCCGTTTAGGCCCAAAATTTTTCGAAAACGCATTTTTCGAAAAAATTTCTGGCTATCCTATTTTTAGGTGTTTCTGAGTGTTTTGAGACAGGTGCCATTATAGGAAGTTTTTTTTGACCCGTTTCCAGTTTTTGGGTCCGGGCAGTCGAAAAAAAAATTGGTCGAAAAAATTTCGTGCCCATCCTGTCAGTTTGAGCTAGGAAGAGTTTTGAGACACTCGCCATTATAGTGATTTTTCGCAAAAAAAAGCAGCGCAAAAAAAAAGAGCGCAAAAAAAAAGAGCGAAAAAAAATTTCAGAGTGTGCTTTCCCTTGTTTACGTGCCGCGCCGTGATTTTGTTAGTGTTCTAGGCTCGCGTCTCTAGCACAGTCTAGCCTAGGACCAGCACAGTACCGTCGTTGAGCGTTTATTCAACTTTGCATCTCTGAATTGATTATTGCTGACCCTTTTTGCTACCATATTATAAGCCTTCCCAGCTCCACATACATCTACGTCGTGCGTTTGACTCTCCCTGGTAATCGCTCTATCCAAGCTTTGAGAGTTTTTGACTACAACGGTTGCCGATCACCGCCTGCTGCTGGGTAAGAACTGGTAAGAATTTGAGATTTGCTTGACGGATTTGTGACACCCACCACCACCACTTGTTCGTAGTCTGTAGGATCATATTCTTGTGTGTTTCTATTGCTGCTAACCATGCCAGGATCACAAGCCGACGAGATTGACTGGGAGAATTTATCGAACAAGGAGCTTCATGATAAGTTTCAGCAAATGATGACTGAACAGGTGCAAGATGTGCTGAACAATTTTGAAGAGGCCATGGAGAAGATCACTGGCTTTGAGAAGACGTTCGAAACAAAGCTCGATAACAAGTTTAATGAATTGCTCGCGCGTCTTCCACCACCACCACGTATTTCGAAATTACATGGGCCTGGCCCAATAATAAGGTGACGCAGCACCTAAAATAGCCTCGGGACGAAATTTATGAAGTGGCATCTTGTATATTTCGTCCAAGGCTTCATGCACCCATTATGGTGGCTTCAAAGTCCTGAAATCATCACTTGTAACTCCATTCTTGTTCCCCTTGCGCATGCCATCATCTCCATGCTTGTTCTTGCTCCAATGTTCATCCTTCTCCAAGCTAGGCCCTTCATTTGTAAGCAAAACAAATGTATCCAATTTAGGCAGCATCATATTCTCATGAACATTAGAATCATTACCAAGAAACGAAAGTACCTGGTAATTTAGTTGGCGTGCACGAGCTCTAGTAATTGGTCCAGTATGTATAGCAGCAGGGGCTGTGGGTGTAACAATTGTATTGATGTCCTCATCATCCTCCCCTTCTTGAAATGAAGTCGACCTCGACGGAAGTTCATCTTCCTCACCCAAATAAGGCTTCAAATCTGCAATGTTAAAAGTGGGACTAACCCCAAAATCTGCAGGCAGCTCAAGTTTATATGCATTATCATTTATTTTCTCTAACACCTTAAAGGGACCATCAGCACGTGGCATTAACTTTGATTTGCGCAAATCAGGAAATCTATCCTTACGCAAATGTAACCAAACAAGATCTCCAGGTGCAAACACAACATGTTTTCTACCCTTATCTCCAGCAAGTTTATATTTAGCATTCATGCGCTCAATGTTTTCCTTAGTTAACTCATGCATTTTGAAAATCAATTCAGCACGTTGTTTAGCATCAAAATTAACCTTCTCCGAAGATGGAAGAGGCAACAAATCAATAGGTGCACGAGGTAGGAAACCATACACAACTTCAAAAGGGCACATCTTAGTAGTAGAATGCAATGAACGATTATAAGAAAATTCAATATGAGACAAGCATTCCTCCCACATTTTCTTATTATTCTTCAAAACAGCCCTAAGCATAGTAGACAACGTTCTATTGACTACTTCAGTTTGTCCATCAGTTTGGGGGTGACAAGTAGTACTAAAAAGCAGTTTAGTCCCCAACTTAGCCCATAAACATCTCCAAAAGTGGCTAAGAAATTTAGTATCACGATCTGAAACAATAGTATTTGGCACACCATGCAAGCGAATAATTTCACGAAAGAACAAATCAGCAACATTAACAGCATCATCGCTTTTATGACATGGTATAAAGTGTGCCATTTTCGAGAATCTATCCACGACAACAAATATGCTATCCCTCCCCTTCTTTGTTCGAGGTAAACCTAAAACAAAGTCCATAGATATATCCTCCGAAGGAACACTAGGTACAGGCAAAGGCATATATAAACCATGAGGATTGAGTCGTGACTTAGCTTTTTGACATGTAGTGCATCGAGCAATAAAACGCTCAACATCCCGTCTCATCTTTGGCCAAAAGAAATGTGTAGCAAGTACATCCTCCGTCTTCTTCACCTTTGGCCAAAAGAAATTTGGTAACCTTGGGAAGTGCACCTTTTGCACCGACCGAGTATCTTTTCTTGGCTATGTTGTTACTCCACAGGGAATTGAAGTTGATAAAGCCAAGATTGAAGCTATTGAGAGTTGGCCGCAGCCCAAAACGGTCACACAAGTGAGGAGTTTTCTTGGCCTCGCTGGATTCTATAGGCGTTTTGTGAGAGATTTCAGCACCATTGCTGCACCTCTCAACGAGCTTACAAAGAAGGATGTGCCTTTTGTTTGGGGTACCGCACAGGAAGAAGCCTTCACGGTATTGAAAGATAAGTTGACACATGCTCCTTTACTCCAACTTCCTGATTTTAATAAGACTTTTGAGCTTGAATGTGATGCTAGTGGAATTGGATTAGGAGGTGTGTTATTACAAGATGGCAAACCTGTTGCATACTTTTCTGAAAAATTGAGTGGGCCTAGTCTGAATTATTCTACTTATGATAAAGAATTATATGCTCTTGTTCGGACTTTAGAAACATGGCAACATTATTTATGGCCTAAAGAATTTGTTATACATTCTGATCATGAATCATTGAAACATATTAAAAGTCAAGCTAAACTGAATCGTAGACATGCTAAATGGGTTGAATTCATTGAGACTTTCCCTTATGTCATTAAACACAAGAAGGGAAAAGAAAATGTTATTGCTGATGCTTTGTCTCGTCGCTATACTATGCTTTCACAACTTGACTTCAAAATATTTGGTTTGGAGACCATCAAAGATCAATATGTGCATGATGCTGATTTTAAAGATGTAATGCATAATTGTAAAGAAGGAAGAATGTGGAACAAGTTTGTTGTTAACGATGGATTTGTGTTTCGTGCTAACAAGCTATGCATTCCAGCTAGCTCCGTTCGTCTTTTGTTGTTGCAGGAGGCGCATGGAGGAGGATTAATGGGACACTTTGGCGTGAAGAAGACGGAGGACGTACTTGCTACACATTTCTTTTGGCCAAAGATGAGACGGGATGTTGAGCGTTTTATTGCTCGCTGCACTACATGTCAAAAAGCTAAGTCACGCCTCAATCCTCATGGTTTATATATGCCTTTGCCTGTACCTAGTGTTCCTTGGGAGGATATATCTCTGGACTTTGTTTTAGGTTTACCTCGAACAAAGAAGGGGAGGGATAGCATATTTGTTGTCGTGGATAGATTCTCGAAAATGGCACACTTTATACCATGTCATAAAAGCGATGATGATGTTAATGTTGCTGATTTGTTCTTTCGTGAAATTATTCGCTTGCATGGTGTGCCAAATACTATTGTTTCAGATCGTGATACTAAATTTCTTAGCCACTTTTGGAGATGTTTATGGGCTAAGTTGGGGACTAAACTGCTTTTTAGTACTACTTGTCACCCCCAAACTGATGGACAAACTGAAGTAGTCAATAGAACGTTGTCTACTATGCTTAGGGCTGTTTTGAAGAATAATAAGAAAATGTGGGAGGAATGCTTGCCTCATATTGAATTTGCTTATAATCGTTCATTGCATTCTACTACTAAGATGTGCCCTTTTGAAGTTGTGTATGGTTTCCTACCTCGTGCACCTATTGATTTGTTGCCTCTTCCATCTTCGGAGAAGGTTAATTTTGATGCTAAAAAACGTGCTGAATTGATTTTAAAAATGCATGAGTTAACTAAGGAAAACATTGAGCGTATGAATGCTAAATATAAACTTGCTGGAGATAAGGGTAGAAACCATGTTGTGTTTGCACCTGGAGATCTTGTTTGGTTACATTTGCGTAAGGATAGATTTCCTAATTTGCGCAAATCAAAGCTAATGCCACGTGCTGATGGTCCCTTTAAGGTGTTAGAGAAAATAAATGATAATGCATATAAATTTGAGCTGCCTGCAGATTTTGGGGTTAGTCCCACTTTTAACATTGCAGATTTGAAGCATTATGTGGGTGAGGAAGATGAACTTCCGTCGAGGACGACTTCATTTCAAGAAGGGGAGGATGATGAGGACATCAATACAATTGTTACACCCACAGCCCCTGCTGCTATACATACTGGACCAATTACTAGAGCTCGTGCACGCCAACTAAATTACCAGGTACTTTCGTTTCTTGGTAATGATTCTAATGTTCATGAGAATATGATGCTGCCTAAATTGGATACATTTGTTTTGCTTACAAATGAAGGGCCTAGCTTGGAGAAGGATGAACATTGGAGCAAGAACAAGCATGGAGATGATGGCATGCGCAAGGGGAACAAGAACAGAGTTACAAGTGATGATTTCAGGACTTTGAAGCCACCATAATGGGTGCATGAAGCCTTGGACGAAATATACAAGATGCCACTTCATAAATTTCGTCCCGATGCTATTTTAGGTGCTGCGTCACCTTATTATTGGGCCAGGCCCATGTAATTTCGAAATACATAAGTATAGGCTATTTTTAGAGTCCGTATGTGTGGGGAAACAAGAGATAGGGTTGATTTCGGACTCCTCCACCAAGGGCCACGAAATTCCCCCCTCTTCCTCCATATATACAGCCCTTAGGGCATCGTTTAGACTTTGGGTTTTGTTTAGATTAAAAGTTCGCCATAGCTGCAACTTCGCGTACTTCGTTTGTGTTCAACGACCAGACAAAGGCGTCACAGAACCCCACCTTGATCAATAAAGCTTTCATCTTATATTCGCAATATCCAGATTGCAATCTTAGTTTCTTGCTTGTTCTTCGTTTGCTCGCAGGAAACAGACCCACGTGGTCAGGTTGATCGTGCTCCGGCGTGGTCAATAACCTCTCGGAGTTGGTTTAGCGATTGCTAAGGCGCGACGTCCTCGCACGTTCGTAGTCGGATCGTCAAAGTCGACTTCCACCAAAGCGAAATCCACCATCTCATCGAAAGACGGGACACCTTTGCCTCTATCAGGATGGCATGCTGTAACTCATGCGCGTGAAAGCCAAGAACAAAAGGGCATTCCTGGCATCGGTCAATATATATGTGGAAACGATATCTCCTCTAAAGAGGACGAGAAATTTTGGGGCAATCTTGCAAAAAGCGCACGAGAAAATGAAGTACTTTCAAGGACTGCCATAGAATGGACAGATGTTCACTAAAACGGTCATAATTTTGTCATTCGGAGTCTGTGTCGGACCCATAACTACTCAAACTGCTCGTGGCGAGCACGCTAATCCGAAAAATACTCCCCGCTTGCGCCAGGAGGCCCAGAGTACCCTCAAATTCAGCCTTAAGCAGGAATTTTTGGCCCTGAAAGTCAAAGAACATCATTCGTCGCTGTTTTTCAGACAAGTTTCTGAACCCATTGGCACTTCATTTTGAAGGAAATTCGAGAGATTATGTTGCTTATAGACATTAGCCCCCCTGGTAGGGACAAACGTACCTTTCTGCAGATGCTCTATGATCCGGGCAATCTCATTTGGCCGTAAATTGAAGAAAATCCAGCGGCTATATGCCTTATTCTCCTTGTTTTCGCCGGATGGCTTGTTGTAACTCATGCGCATGAAAGCCAAGAACAAAAGGGCATTCCTGGCATTGGTCAATATATATGTGGAAACAATATCTCCTCTGTAGAGGACAAGAAATTTTGGGGCAATCAGGCAAAAAGCGCACGAGAAAATGAAGTACTTTCAAGGACTGCCATAGAATGGATAGCTGTTCACTAAAACGGTCATAATTTTGTCATTCGGAGTCCGTGTAGGACCCATAACTACTCAAACTGCTCGCGGCGAGCGCGCGAATCCGAAAAATACTCCCCGCTTGCACCAGGAGGCCCGGAGTACCCTCAAATTCAGCCTTAAGCAGGAATTTTTGGCCCTGAAAGTCAAAGAACATCATTCGTCGCTGTTGTTCAGACATGTTTCTTAACCCATTGGCACTTCCTTTTGAAGGAAATTCGAGAGATTATGTTGCTTATAGACATTAGCCCCCCTGGTAGGGACAAACGTACCTTTCTGTAGATGCTCTATGATCCGGGCAATCTCATTTGGCCGTAAATTGAAGAAAATCCAGCGGCTATATGCCTTATTCTCCTTGTTTTCGCCAGATGGCATGCTGTAACTCATGCGCGTGAAAGCCAAGAACAAAAGGGCATTCCTGGCATTGGTCAATATATATGTGGAAACAATATCTCCTCTATAGAGCACAAGAAATTTTGGGGCAATCAGGCAAAAAGCACACGAGAAAATGAAGTACTTTCAAGGACTGCCATAGAATGGACAGATGTTCACTAAAACGGTCATAATTTTGTCATTCGGAGTCCGTGTCAGACCCATAACTACTCAAACTGCTCGTGGCGAGCGTGCGAGTCCAAAAAATACTTCCCGCTTCCGCCAGGAGGCCCGGAGTACCCTCAAATTAAGCCTTAAGCAGTACTTTTTGGCCCTAAAAGTCAAAGAACATCAATCGTCGCTGTTTTTCAGACATGTTTCTTAACCCATTGGCACTTCCTTTTGAAGGAAATTCGAGAGATTATGTTGCTTATGGACATTAGCCCCCCTGGTAGGGACAAACGTACCTTTCTGCAGATGCTCTATGATCCGGGCAATCTCATTTGGCCGTAAATTGAAGAAAATCCAGCGGCTATATGCCTTATTCTCCTTGTTTTTGCCGGATGGCATGCTGTAACTCATGCGCGTGAAAGCCAAGAACAAAAGGGCATTCCTGGGATCGGTCAATATATACGTGGAAACGATATCTCCTCTAAAGAGGACAAGAAATTTTGGGGCAATCTGGCAAAAAGTGCACGAGAAAATGAAGTACTTTCACGGAATGCCATAGAATGGACAGATGTTCACTAAAACGGTCATAATTTTGTCATTCGGAATCCGTGTCGGACCCATAACTACTCAAACTGCTTGGGGCGAGCGCGTGAATCCAAATAATACTTCCCGCTTCCGCCAGGAGGCCCGGAGTACCCTCAAATTCAGCCTTAAGCGGGACTTTTTGGCCCTGAAAGTCAAAGAACATCATTCGTCGCTGTTTTTCAGACATGTTTCTTAACCCATTGGCACTTCCTTTTGAAGGAAATACGAGAGATTATGTTGCTTATAGACATTAGCCCCCCGGGTAGGGACAAACGTACCTTTCTGCAGATGCTCTATGATCCGGGCAATCTCATTTTGCCGTAAATTGAAGAAAATCCAGCGGCTATATGCCTTATTCTCCTTGTTTTCGCCGGATGGCATGCTGTAACTCATGCGCGTGAAAGCCAAGAACAAAAGGGCATTCCTGGCATCGGTCAATATACATGTGGAAACAATATCTCCTCTAAAGAGGACAAGAAATTTTGGGGCAATCTTGCAAAAAGCGCACAAGAAAATGAAGTACTTTCAAGGACTGCCATAGAATGGACAGATGTTCACTAAAACGGTCATAATTTTGTCATTCGGAGTCTGTGTCGGACCCATAACTACTCAAACTGCTCGTGGCGAGCATGCTAATCCGAAAAATACTCCCCGCTTGCGCCAGGAGGCCCGGAGTACCCTCAAATTCAGCCTTAAGCAGGACTTTTTGGCCCTGAAAGTCAAAGAACATCATTCGTCGCTGTTTTTCAGACAAGTTTCTGAACCCATTGGCACTTCATTTTGAAGGAAATTCGAGAGATTATGTTGCTTATAGACATTAGCCCCCCTGGTAGGGACAAACGTACCTTTCTGCAGATGCTCTATGATCCGGGCAATCTCATTTGGCCGTAAATTGAAGAAAATCCAGCGGCTATATGCCTTATTCTCCTTGTTTTCGCCGGATGGCATGTTGTAACTCATGCGCATGAAAGCCAAGAACAAAAGGGCATTCCTGGCATTGGTCAATATATATGTGGAAACAATATCTCCTCTGTAGAGGACAAGAAATTTTGGGGCAATCAGGCAAAAAGCGCACGAGAAAATGAAGTACTTTCAAGGACTGCCGTAGAATGGATAGCTGTTCACTAAAACGGTCATAATTTTGTCATTCGGAGTCCGTGTAGGACCCATAACTACTCAAACTGCTCGCGGCGAGCGCGCGAATCCGAAAAATACTCCCCGCTTGCGCCAGGAGGCCCGGAGTACCCTCAAATTCAGCCTTAAGCAGGACTTTTTGGCCCTGAAAGTCAAAGAACATCATTCGTCGCTGTTTTTCAGACATGTTTCTTAACCCATTGGCACTTCCTTTTGAAGGAAATTCGAGAGATTATGTTGCTCATAGACATTAACCCCCCTGGTAGGGACAAACGTACCTTTTTGTAGATGCTCTATGATCCGGGCAACCTCATTTGGCCATAAATTGAAGAAAATCCAGCGGCTATATGCCTTATTCTCCTTGTTTTCGCCGGATGGCATGCCGTAACTCATGCGCGTGAAAGCCAAGAACAAAAGGGCATTCCTGGCATTGGTCAATATATATGTGGAAACAATATCTCCTCTATAGAGGACAAGAAATTTTGGGGCAATCAGGCAAAAAGCGCACGAGAAAATGAAGTACTTTCAAGGACTGCCATAGAATGGACAGATGTTCACTAAAACGGTCATAATTTTGTCATTCGGAGTCCGTGTTAGACCCATAACTACTCAAACTGCTCGTGGCGAGCGCGCGAGTCCAAGAAATACTTCCCGCTTCCGCCAGGAGGCCCGGAGTACCCTCAAATTCAGCCTTAAGCAGTACTTTTTGGCCCTAAAAGTCAAAGAACATCATTCGTCGTTGTTTTTCAGACATGTTTCTTAACCCATTGGCACTTCCTTTTGAAGGAAATTCGAGAGATTATGTTGCTTATGGACATTAGCCCCCCTGGTAGGGACAAACGTACCTTTCTGCAGATGCTCTATGATCCGGGCAATCTCATTTGGCCGTAAATTGAAGAAAATCCAGCGGCTATATGCCTTATTCTCCTTGTTTTTGCCGGATGGCATGCTGTAACTCATGCGCGTGAAAGCCAAGAACAAAAGGGCATTCCTGGGATCGGTCAATTTATACGTGGAAACGATATCTCCTCTAAAGAGGACAAGAAATTTTGGGGCAATCTGGCAAAAAGCGCACGAGAAAATGAAGTACTTTCACGGAATGCCATAGAATGGACAGATGTTCACTAAAACGGTCATAATTTTGTCATTCGGAATCCGTGTCGGACCCATAACTACTCAAACTGCTTGTGGCGAGCGCGCGAATCCAAAAAATACTTCCCGCTTCCGCCAGGAGGCCTGGAGTACCCTCAAATTCAGCCTTAAGCGGGACTTTTTGGCCCTGAAAGTCAAAGAACATCATTCGTCGCTGTTTTTCAGACATGTTTCTTAACCCATTGGAACTTCCTTTTGAAGGAAATTCGAGAGATTATGTTGCTTATAGACATTAGCCCCCCTGGTAGGGACAAACGTACCTTTCTGCAGATGCTCTATGATCCGGGCAATCTCATTTGGCCATAAATTGAAGAATATCCAGCGGCTATATGCCTTATTCTCCTTGTTTTCGCCGGATGGCATGCTGTAACTCATGTGCGTGAAAGCCAAGAACAAAAGGGCATTCTTGGCATCGGTCAATATATATGTGGAAACGATATCTCCTCTAAAGAGGACAAGAAATTTTGGGGCAATCTGGCAAAAAGCGCACGAGAAAATGAAGTACTTTCAAGGACTGCCATAGAATGGACAGATGTTCACTAAAACAGTCATAATTTTGTCATTCGGAGTCTGTGTCGGACCCATAACTACTCAAACTGCTCGTGGCGAGCACGCTAATCCGAAAAATACTCCCCGCTTGCGCCAGGAGGCCCGGAGTACCCTCAAATTCAGCCTTAAGCAGGAATTTTTGGCCCTGAAAGTCAAAGAACATCATTCGTCGCTGTTTTTCAGACAAGTTTCTGAACCCATTGGCACTTCATTTTGAAGGAAATTTGAGAGATTATGTTGCTTATAGATATTAGCACCCTTGGTAGGGACAAACTTACCTTTCTGCAGATGCTCTATGATCCGGCCAATCTCATTTTGCCATAAATTGAGGAAAATCCAGCGGCTATATGCCCTATTCTCCTTGTTTTCGCCGGATGGCATGTTGTAACTCATGCGCGTGAACGCCAAGAACAAAAGGGCATTCCTGGCATTGGTCCATATATATGTGGAAACAATATCTCCTCTGTAGAGGACAAGAAATTTTGGGGCAATCAGGCAAAAAAGCGCACGAGAAAATGAAGTACTTTCAAGGACTGCCATAGAATGGATAGCTGTTCACTAAAACGGTCATAATTTTGTCATTCGGAGTCCGTGTAGGACCCATAACTACTCAAACTGCTCGCGGCGAGCACGTGAATCCGAAAAATACTCCCCGCTTGCGCCAGGAGGCCCGGAGTACCCTCAAATTCAGCCTTAAGCAGGACTTTTTGGCCCTGAAAGTCAAAGAACATCATTCATCGTTGTTTTTCAGACAAGTTTCTGAACCCATTGGCACTTCATTTTGAAGGAAATTCGAGAGATTATGTTGCTTATAGACATTAGCCCCCCCGGTAGAGACAAACGTACCTTTCTGCAGATGCTCTATGATCCGGGCAATCTCATTTGGCCGTAAATTGAAGAAAATCCAGCGGCTATATGCCTTATTCTCCTTGTTTTCGCCGGATGGCATGCTATAACTCACGGGCGTGAAAGCCAAGAACAAAAGGGCATTCCTGGGATCGGTCAATATATATGTGGAAACGATATCTCCTCTAAAGAGGACAAGAAATTTTGGGGCAATCTGGAAAAAAGCGCACGAGAAAATGAAGTACTTTCACGGAATGCCATAGAATGAACAGATGTTCACTAAAACGGTCATAATTTTGTCATTCGGAATCCGTGTCGGACCCATAACTACTCAAACTGCTCGTGGCGAGCGTGCGAATCCAAAAAAATACTTCCCGCTTCCGCCAGGAGGCCTGGAGTACCCTCAAATTCAGCCTTAAGCAGGACTTTTTGGCCCTGAAAGTCAAAGAACATCATTCATCGCTGTTTTTCAGACATGTTTCTTAACCCATTGGCACTTCCTTTTGAAGGAAATTCGAGAGATTATGTTGCTTATAGACATTAGCCCCTCTGGTAGGGACAAACGTACCTTTCTGCAGATGCTCTATGATTTGGGCAATCTCATTTGGCCGTAAATTGAAGAAAATCCAGCGGCTATATGCCTTATTCTCCTTGTTTTCGCCGGATGGCATGCTGTAACTCATGCACGTGAAAGCCAAGAACAAAAGGGCATTCCTGGCATCGGTCATTATATATGTGGAAACGATATCTCCTCTAAATAGGACAAGAAATTTTGGGGCAATCAGGCAAAAAGCGCACGAGAAAATGAAGTACTTTCAAGGACTACCATAGAATGGACAGATGTTCACTAAAACGGTCATAATTTTGTCATTCGGAGTCCGTGTCGGACCCATAAGTACTCAAACTGCTCGCTGCGAGCGCGCGAATCCAAAAAATACTTCCGGCTTGCGCCAGGAGGCCCGGAGTACCCTCAAATTCAGCCTTAATTAGGACTTTTTGGCCCTGAAAGTCAAAGAACATCATTCGTCGCTATTTTTTAGACAAGTTTCTGAACCCATTGGCACTTCCTTTTGAAGGAAATTTGAGAGATTATGTTGCTTATAGACATTAGCCCCCCTGGTAGGGACAAACGTACCTTTCTGCAGATGCTCTATGATCCGGGCAATCTCATTTGGCCGTAAATTGAAGAAAATCTAGCGGCTATATGCCTTATTCTCCTTGTTTTCGCCGGATGGCATGCTGTAACTCATGCGTGTGAAAGCCAAGAACAAAAGGGCATTCCTGGCATCGGTCAATATATATGTGGAAACGATATCTCCTCTAAAGAGGACAAGAAATTATGGGGCAGTCAGGCAAAAAGCGCACGAGAAAATGAAGTACTTTCAAGGACTGCCATAGAATGGACAGATGTTCACTAAAACTGATGAGGACATCAATACAATTGTTACACCCACAGCCCCTGCTGCTATACATACTGGACCAATTACTAGAGCTCGTGCACGCCAACTAAATTACGAGGTACTTTTGTTTCTTGGTAATGATTCTAATGTTCATGAGAATATGATGCTGCCTAAATTGGATACATTTGTTTTGCTTACAAATGAAGGGCCTAGCTTGGAGAAGGATGAACATTGGAGCAAGAACAAGCATGGAGATGATGGCATGCGCAAGGGGAACAAGAACGGAGTTACAAGTGATGATTTCAGGACTTTGAAGCCACCATAATGGGTGCATGAAGCCTTGGACGAAATATATAAGACGCCACTTCATAAATTTCGTCCCGAGGCTATTTTAGGTGCTGCGTCACCTTATTATTGGGCCAGGCCCATGTAATTTCGAAATACATAAGTATAGGCTATTTTTAGAGTCCGTATGTGTGGGGAAACAAGAGATAGGGTTGATTTCGGACTCCTCCACCAAGGGCCACGAAATTCCCCCCTCTTCCTCCATATATACAGCCCTTAGGGCATCGTTTAGACTTTGGGTTTTGTTTAGATTAAAAGTTCGCCATAGCTGCAACTTCGCGTACTTCGTTTGTGTTCAACGACCAGACAAAGGCGTCACAGAACCCCACCTTGATCAATAAAGCTTTCATCTTATATTCGCAATATCCAGATTGCAATCTTAGTTTCTTGCTTGTTCTTCGTTTGCTCGCAGGAAACAGACCCTCGTGGTTAGGTTGATCGTGCTCCGGCGTGGTCAATAACCTCTCGGAGTTGGTTTAGCGATTGCTAAGGCGCGACGTCCTCGCACGTTCGTAGTCGGATCGTCAAAGTCGACTTCCACCAAAGCGAAATCCACCATCTCATCGAAAGACGGGACACCTTTGCCTCTATCAAGTGGTATCAGATTTCCAGGTTGCTCGGTGAGATTTTACAGTTTTTCGTAGTTTAGATCGAGTCTGTTCTTCATACCTATAGTCCACGAAAAAGCCACAAAAAAAAAATTTAGGGTTAGTTCCTCATATCCGAACCAATCTGAGCATTGCATAATCTTTTTAGGGTTTTGCTTTGTTAAATTTGCGGTTGCATCGTCGTGTCTAGTTGCTGGTCTTAGAGTCTAGTCTTTTAGAGTTTCGAGTTCTGGTCATAAGTTGTCACGCCGCCGCCGCACCATCATCATCGCCCCTGCCATCTACCACCACCGCTCCGAATTCGTATCCATATACCACCACCAATCCGTGTCCATATACCACCACCGATCCATATCCATATACTACCACCGCTACCACCACCGCTGCCATATACCACCACCGCTGCCATATACCACCACCATATATCCACCACCAATCCGAGTTCTTTGCTTATTAGGTTTGTTTTCGGGATCCATCTCGATTCCGATTCGTGTTTCCTTGCCGGAGTAGGTTTCGGAAAAAAAAAGTCGGGTAGCCACGCTCCGTTTAGGCCCAAAATTTTTCGAAAACGCATTTTTCGAAAAAAATTCTGGCTATCCTATTTTTAGGTGTTTCTGAGTGTTTTGAGACAGGTGCCATTATAGGAAGTTTTTTTTGACCCGTTTCCAGTTTTTGGGTCCGGGCAGTCGAAAAAAAAAAATTGGTTGAAAAAATTTCGTGCCCATCCTGTCAGTTTGAGCTAGGAAGAGTTTTGAGACACTCGCCATTATAGTGATTTTTCGCAAAAA